>NW_018164709.1:390011-398071 GCF_001263595.1 Phalaenopsis equestris | reverse complement strand
AGCCTCAACAAGCAATCATCTTCTGGTTCTCTCAACCCCAACTCATCAAAAGCTAGGCCTAACACCACCAAAAAGAGGCAGCGCGAGGTACCACAACAAATCTTGAATCCAAAAAGAGTTTTGAAAAGTAATCATTGAAGCTGCAACGTGAGCAATTTTGACCTAGCCTTGGGGCTAATCATCACCTTAAAGCTCAATCACAGTAATATAGACTACAACAAGAAGCCTTTATCTCATTAAGTGGGGTCGGCTACATGAACCCTTTTTCTCCATTGTCTCCTCTTGAGTGTCAAATTTTCATTTAATTTAATATCATTTTTTATACAACATGCTAAAGTCTATTTAAGTCTATATCTACCTTTCTTAACATAATTCAAATCTAAAACATCTACTCTCTGAACCGGATCATTAGATAGTAACCAAACCATCTAAGACAGCTCCTCCAAGCTTGTCTACCACTGGAGCTACACCACTTTCACGAATAGATTCATTTCGCATTTTGTCTCTAAGTGTCAAGCCACTCATCCACCTAAGCATTCTCATCTCAGCAAAACTTAACTTTGTTAATCTGAAACGTCTACTCAAACGAATGCCTTTAGACTCCAATGTAAGCCTCCATAATTCAAATTTTTCCTAAACTCTTTCTCTAGTCTTATCCACAAAAAGAATATTATCAGTGAAAAGCATACACTTAGAAACACCAAGGTACATCCTCCGGTACATCCTCCTGTAAATGTCCAGTAAGAATGTCCATAACTAAAGCAAAAATATATGGACTTAAAATCGATCCCTGATGTAACATAGACTACCTAAAAAAATTTAAAAAACAAATCAATGAGGAAAAAAAAATTTTGCCAAAGGAGAAGCAACTTAGAATTTACAACACTATATTTGCCAAAATGGCTCAATTATTTCAAAGAAAACTTCATCCAAAAAATTTATTGTAGGGGCCAAAGCCACCTTCAAAAACAAAAATGATTCTTTATTAAATAAAAAATTTTAGGTGATACAATACGAAAACTTTTGTATGTACTTATGCAATAAGTTTCTCAACAATCTCCGAGGCAACTTCAACTTGCAAAGACTAGTTGATCGGACAAAAATGCACCCCTAAAATGAGTTCAACAGAAGTCACCATAGGAACAGGGAAGACCGCCTCCTTATATGGCTTGGTAAGTTCCAACCTTGCATTTTTTCCCTTCTTTAAGCTCTCACCTTTCTACCTTTTCAACCTTTCCCGAGTACGTTATCTTGAAATACTCGGAAATCACAATATGGCTGCTAGAATCTCCATACGCATAGCCCCTTCATCATGAAATTTGAGGTGAGAGTGGAAGGGGGGTCATTTATAGGAAGCAAATTATGCTAACACAGACAAAACTAATAACCTTTTTAAAATCGTTTCATTCACTTTTTTCATGCACATTAAATGTGTGCTATTACAAACAGACTTCTATAGAGTGGAATAGAATATTAGATTCAGTACAAAAGAGTAAATATTGACGAAAGAAAGAGCTAAATAATAATCTTTTATAAATAATTTCATTCATTCTTTTCATGCACATTAATTATGTGCTATTACAAACAGATCTTCTATAGAGCGAAATAGAATAGTGGATTCAGCACAAAGACTAAAGATTGTTGAAAGAAAGAGCTAAATAATGACACTTATCACTCAAAAAAGATCACTTTTGCTATCATATATTGTTCTTTCGTAGTTTCCCGCCAAAGTTATAAAAAAGTAGATAACAAAATATACACCTTGAATACTCTCAAAGGCACTCTCGTGAGTTGAGTTCAACGTAGACTGGAAAAGGCAAAATCAAGAAAGACTACTAACCAAGTTCAAGGCAAACTCAAAATGGTATAATAGTAGTGTTCTTCTCTTATGTCACAAATATCCAATAAAATTGTGAGGGGACCTACAAATCAATATATGATGAATATGGAGATTGACATGAACATTTTCCACTAAAAAAACATCAATTTAAAATGAAAATGTCCTCATTGTATGTTAAAATGATTCATTCTATAGATTTGTATGGTTAAGGCCTGAAACATTTTTCCTTATATTAACTGGAGGCTTAGATACTAAATGAGGAATTATATAAACTGAGTAAATTGATCAAAAGAATATGATCACAAAATAGAGTAACAATCATGTCAAACGGCAGTTGAATATTAAAAAAAATAAATGATCGACATTTTAACAAACAATCCATAAGGCATTATCATTATGAATCTATAAAGGGTCAATCAAGTAAAAGATACATAGTATGTTTTAAAGCTAATGTATGAACTTATAACAGAGATTGAAAAGTATCTGATAGTCCAATTGACAGCCAATAATAAAAGTATTTACAAAAAGATATGAAACACGTTGATGTAGAAGAAGCGTCTTCATTCAACTCAACGTGTCACGCATTGATTTGGTTTAATACTTAAAAATCTTGAAAAGTTGCCTCGACATAAGAATATCTTAACTAAAGCCAAGAAGATTAATAAGTTTAATTTACAATTAGAGTTGGGTTTTAGCATTAATAAGAAGGTTTTCTAAGAGAAGACGCATTAAACCCACAATTACTAGATTTGTTATGACATCAACAAAGCATCCTAGAAGAAAGATAACCTTTAAAAGCTAAGCTCACCTCTACATGGTGGCTAAATTGTCCATGGAACAAAGAACCTATTGGCAAAATAGTGAGGAGAAAAATTTTAAGTAATAATTTTTGGTTATGTGTACATAATGAAAAAATAAACTTTTAGTTGCATTGTTATTTGCACGCTACCAGTTATAATTTAAATCTTCAGCATCGATACACTAAGAGTTCAATTTTGGTTTGTGACTTAACTAAGAAGGTGAAGCATGAACTCGGACTCGTAGCTTTCAAAAACAACAAAGGAATCTTTAGGGCCTATTTGGGATCACTTTTCATTTGATGTTTATTATTTTTGTTTTTAGTCTATATATAAATATATATATGGTCTATTTTTAGAAAAAGCATTTGGTACTATTATTATTTATATAATTTAAAAAATATAAAATATAAAACATGTTTGGTTTGGTATTTTTAAATTTTTTAAAGGAAAAACTATATTTTTTTATATAACAGTTGGGTCCACATTGCGCTCAAGTATTAAGCTCTGTCACCCATTGTGTTTAGGACGTTTTCCTTGTTCCACCCAACACGATTCGTTACCTGGGCGGGTGGTGTCGAGCGGGAGGTTGAGGCGGCTGGCGGGAGGTGGACGGTGGGCGGCGAACGGCGTCAACGAGTGGTGGATGTGTCAGAAGACGGCGGCCGGAGGGCGGCGGCGGCTGCAAAGGACGATGGCCAAAGGATGGAGGGTGGTCGGCGATTGGCGGCGAGCGGCTGCAAAGGCGAGCTGCTGCGTCGAAGGCATGTGGCTGAAGCAACGGCCAGCCAAGGGCGAAGGAGGTAGGCGGCGGCGGCCGACGAGGCATCGCACAGGTAATGCTCTGAAAAACATGTTTTAAAAACATAGAAAATACAATTTTTGTGTTTTTGATGTTTTGAGAACAAGTCTCATGTGCTTTAAAAACAAAATAAAAAAAACACAAAAAACAAATAAATAAACATTATTTTTGGGTTTGTTTTTTGTTTTTGTTTCAAAAAAAAACAAAAAAAAATATTCCAAATAGGTCCTTAATTTACAATAAGATGAACATGGTGTAGTAAAACATTTCTGGGGTAACTTCTAGCATCTATTAGTCGGTATTTATAAAATTTGCATATGTTAATTGCGTGTGTTTTTTAAAGTAATTGAAATGTGGATTTAATTTGTAGATGACACTTTTGAATTACAAAGATTTCCAATCAAGGTATTGGGCCATACAAAAACAACAACAAGCCTTTATCCCACTATGTAGGGTCGGCTACATAAATCATTTTTCCCCATTGTGTCTTATTGAGTGTCATATTTTTATTTAATTCTAATAAATTAAGATTATTTTGGGCATGTGGCCAGATGGGCTCACCATAAGCCGCCCGTCTTTCTAGGACTGCCTCTACTGTTTTTAGCATCAATCAAATCTAAACATCTAATCAACAAACAAGGTCATCGAATGGTCAACGTTTGATGTGACCGAACCATCTAAGGCAGCTCTCTCTAATCTTATCTGCAACTGGAGTTGCTGCAACCATTTCACAAATATATTTGTTTGACACTTTGTCTCGAAGTGTAAAACCACTCATCTACCTAAGCATTCGCATCTCAGAAACATTTAATTTTATGATTCTCAATTACAGGCCAATATCCCCCGCCATAAAGCATTGCAAGTCTCACCACCATCTTATAAAATTTTCCTTCAAGTCTAAGAGATAATACTTTTCTATCACATAATTCTATCACATAATAGGCCCGATGCATTCCTCCACTTCAACTATCCAACTTGGATTTTACTAATAACATCCTCATCTATATCATCATCATCATCACTTTGAACAATAAACCCGAGATATCTAAAAGGTATTCAGTCATACATGTTCTAAAAATAATTAGTCTACTAGATGGCAATTGCATTACATTATAACTAGTGAAACATTTTCTACTATCATAATGCTCTACCATTAATGATTAAAAAATTACAATTGCATGGCACCAACAGAAACTTTGGAACACAAATAAAATTATGGATTGCCATGAGCATAGAGATTACAAGCCTAATTGAGAGTTAGTAGTACCATCTACAATAACCATTGTTGCTTACAAAACATTGTTAAAAAGACCTAATAACAATTATAATATTGAAAGAGCTCATATATATGAAGATAAGCATGTCCATGTATCACAACTCATTAATACATTACGTTGTTCTCTTGCAGCATATTTTGTGCCTAAAAATAAAACCATTACCCACTAACCTGCATCCCAAAAATATAGAAAATATTGAGCTAGCAAATAAAAGTATTGATATGCTCTTGTTGGATTCCGAACAAGCACCCCATATAAATATCAAAGACCAGAACATGTTTTATCATACATGAATCTTAGTGGATCATTATGAATCAAGTGTGCATTAACATTGAAAACATATCAATGGCTATGATATCATCTTTTTCAAATCTACCTAACAATTCTTATTGAATGCCTTCAATACCTTCAGAGTAACTCATCATTTACACAATCCACATAATAACCTGTACAGTTTAAATTAGAAAAATCAAAAAAAATAAAAATTATATATAATGCTCAAGTAATGAATAGTTTGTAGCTTCTCAAGTCACTCCTCCAAGCTATAACGACTTCCTCTAAGGCTGTATGAATAAATCTATTAAAATAATAATAAATGAATGAATTCTAAACTAAAACTGATATTAAAAGACCAAACAGCTTCACTGCTCATATGATTTTTAACTTTTAAACAATCAAATGGCTTGAGCAACTTACAGCTTAAGCTTCAAAATTAGCTTAGCTTAGCTTCTCTACACTAAGATAGCAAAAATAGGCAACTAAACAGTATTTAATTTATGTTGGTAAGGGCTTAAGCAAAATTGTAGAAAACTATACTTATAGATGAAGTAAAGCAAATATAAGAAAAATAGAGATAAACAGAGAAAGAAGCATACAAAAGAAGCTGACCTTGATGGTAGAATTGATCTTCGACCAAGTTATTTCAAAAGCTTCTAGGCGAAACTGCTCATAGATGGCATCATTCTCTTCTTGCATTGTTGACATCGGAGAAGAGTGCAGCATATCAATTTTTCTTTTCGTTCTCCCATATGCAGAGGAGGATTTTCTGTCACGCTTCTGAGACGATGCCTTGTGGAGAACGAAGAATGGCTAAAAGGAAAAAAAAAGTCATTAAAATAAAAAAAAAACAAAACCATAGATGGTGAATTGAATCCATAATTTTTTAGTACCTGGTGATTGTTGTCGAATACATCCAATACATCAATTGTGGTAACGGGAGAAGGAAAATCACAAGTGTGGGAAGGAGAAGGCGCCATTGTTAGACGAGAAGATTGTGGTAACGGGAGAAGAAGGAAAATCACAGGTGTGGGAAGGAGAAGGCGCCATTGTTAGACGAGAACAGAGGCTTAGGACTTATTTGGGGTACAAATCTTGAAACCTGTCAAAATCAGATCGGGTACAAATTTTATCCAAATAGCTCTTAAGAAGAAACAAACAAGCGTGCCAGAAGAAAAGAGTGAAAGCAAATGCAGTCAAGCCGATTATCTTCAGCTCCTTTTATTTTTTTGCGGCATCAAAGAGACTTTGGTATGGATGAATATTTGGAGAGCTTGATTTTGGCGTTAAGAGTTGGTTGTCAAAGTTGCAGGGAGAAAATTTTGAGTTTGGAAAATGCTGATACTGAAGCTATTTCTCTACTTTGAATTTTGAAAAAAAAAAAATCAATTATTTCTGTCTTGTCTTTACATAAATGCTGACTGCAAAATATCTGCTACATGCGCCACATATGGCGAAAACTTTCATACATTTTTTGGACCTGTAGAGATGTTTGGTAGCAGTATTTAACCTAAATCCTTCCAAACAGGAAAATGGCATCTTTAAATCCTACAGGTTCATAAATCATATTTTCCCTCCGTTTTACCCTAAGTACAGGAGTTAGTACATCTCGTTGACAGACGAACTTACGGGAGTGGGAGAAGCTGAAGCGCCCGAAGAAGGTGGAAAGAAGTGAGACAAAGACGAGAGTTACCTCTGGTTTTGTGTAGAGGAGTAAGATAGGGAGTTTCGGAGGTATTTGTAAGTCGCCATACCGGCGTTGCCTGCTTCCCAGCGATCTCTGTAATTGGACTATCGCGAGGGTTCGCTGCATTTACATACATACCCGAAGTATTTTTCTGTCCGAACTCCCTCACTCCAAATGATCTAAAAAATTTGCGTGCCAAAGAAGTACTCAAGGCTACTTAGGTTGTAGGCTCTTTATATGGTATTATATTCGCGTTATAGTTCTTTCAACTTTCATATAATTTTCATGTAACCTACATATATGTGAAAATAGAAACGCGGAATTTATTTGTAAGTTCAGATAGTTTATATGTAGGTTATATAGAGGTTACATGGAGTTCACAGGGGATATAATGCGAATGCAATGTCGATTTAACGTCCATATAACCTTTATTATGTACGCAAGACATACGCAAATTTTTCTCTCGAATGATAACCTTATATGAGACACACAAATTTTGAAGGATATTTGAGTGAAATCACTGAAATTATTAGAGTGAAATTGCGGATATTATTTGAAGAGTTATTGGGTATTGATGGTGTTAACTTCAATAATGCTACAATAACCTCTTAATAACCCCCCAAAATAACCTGAACAGTTCCACTCCAATAACCATGCAATAACTCTCTAATAACCCTCAAATAACTTATCAATAACCTCTACAGTTCCATTTCAATAACTCCTAGCAATAAACCTTCAATAACCTCTGTGGTTCCATTTCAATAACTCATGCATTAACCCCCGCAATAATCCCCCAATAACCTCTGTAATTTCACTTCAATAATCCTCCAATAACCTCCGTAATATAGCACACGTGGCGACATATTACTGGAGTCTGCACGTAGAGCTATGTCTCGAGTTCGGACAAAAAATTTTTCCAAAGTTTTTGTATATACGTATCTAATACCTAATTAATTTTTATATTTATACAGCCCAAGTCTTCCATTACATCAAAAATATTATTATTTTAACTTTTAAACAGTCAAATGCATATAAGGTGGCATTTATATAAAATTGAAGTTTAGATATTATATATGTAAATACATAAGATTTGAGTGGCATGCAGGTAACTTCCAAATAATAATTGTTACCATTTATCATTTTAGGGTCTGTTTGGCGCAGCTGCAGCTTCTCAGCTTTTCAGCTGCAGCTGCACTGCCCAAGAAGAAAGTTGCTGTAGGGAAGCAGCTGCGGGGAAGTTAGCTGTCTGTTTAGTGCAGCTGTGTGAAAACAGTTGTGGGGCAGCTGTTAAGAAAATTGCTGCGGGGAAGTTGGTTGTTTGTTTGGTGCAGCTGTGTGAAAACAGTTGTGGGGCCGGCGGTTTTGGAAATATGAAGAGGGC
>NW_018164709.1:368481-389123 GCF_001263595.1 Phalaenopsis equestris | reverse complement strand
CTCACAACAACATCAACCACCTTCTAATGTCTGAATTTCAAGGACAACAACAATCAACATCGCCGACTGTCGACCGATGCTAAATCTTAGTCTTCTAATGTCTGAATGTTCGCCACCTTCTAATGAAGGTTTAACATTAGAATATATACACATCTTCATCTGCATATATAAGAGCAACCGAATATAGAGATGACCAATTTAAAGTGCTAAAAATGTAATTATAAAAAAAGTGTTTTCAGCGTGACCATGCCACTATAATTGTCCAGTGTTTTAAGACGTTAAAACTTTCAAGTTTTAGCAAACGAATACACCAAATATTTCGAATTTTGCACAAACAATTATAAATAAATTTCAGGTTTTCACAAACCAAAACTATAACATTTTAGATTTCTCAAAATGAGGCTTTCCAAACTTTCACAAGCTGCAATTATCTCCAAATTTCTCATACCAAAAATGCATAACTTTCAGATATTTGACAAAAAGAAGATTTTGAAAACAACTTTGCATTTCTATAAATAAAGCTAATGGTCATTTCAATTTTTTTTTAAATATTGAAACCATCGTGATAAAACCTAAGCAAGCAACTGAATTCAGCATAGACTCATTTCAAGCCATATATGATTCAAGTCAATAGAAAACTCCTGATCAAATTTCTTCAATGATTTTCCTATCCAATATTTGAAAATTTCCCTAACAAAAGTGAAATTGAATTCAGCAAACACCCCAAGCAAAATGATAAATGTAGGCAAAATCGTATGAAAAGTGTAAATTGCATAACAAGAGCTCATAATTCTGGTTTCTCCAATTAAAGTGAAAAAAAAAATTGTTAAGCGGAGAAGCCACTCACGGAGGTTGTGAGGCACGGGGACGAAGAAGCAGAAGGAACGGGGTCGACGAAGAAGAAGAAGGCTCGGGACGGAACGGGATAGAGCGGTCGAAGAAGTAGAAGGCTCGAGACGAAAGCTGTTCGAAGCCGAAGCGTGTTTCCTGTAGAGACGGCAAGACGGCTCGACTGCTAGGGCTGGTTCGATATCTGGATTGCGACGAAGATGGCGCGGGACGGCGATGGAAGGATTGCTAGGGCAAGTTCGAAACCTGGATTGCGGGCGGGACGGCGAAGAAGGCGCGGGCGGGACGGCGATGGATCGCTAGAGCTGGGAAGAAGGCGCGGGCGGGACGGCGATGAAAGGATCGCTAGGGCGGGACGGAACACTTATGGCGCTTCTTCGAATATTAGCGAGGGCAATTTCGAATATCAGGAGGCGAAAGCTGGGGCCGCAGGGTCGATACCGTGGCCCGGCTCTCGCCCGCCTCGCCCGCTTCGGCGTCGTTCGGCAGGCGAAGTTGGTAACCAAACATGAATCTATCGCGGTTATGGGCCGCAACGCTTGAAAAAAGCGGCCCCTAACAAACGAAGCCTTTAATTGTAGATAATGCAAGCATAAAGGCATGAATCCTTTAAGAATTAAACGAAGCCTAGTTTAATTGTACATAATGCAAGCATAAAGGCATGAATCCTTTAAGAATAAGAAGTCTTTTTTTTTTTCTAATTGTATACTTGTGGTGAAATCATACTTGCATATTGGCGGAATGTATGTTATTATTGAACTTATCCTCGGTAAGAAAAGTACGGGCCTGTGAATCTTGTAAGGGTTTTGTGTTTACATATGAATAGGGTTGCTAATGAGGACTTTATCTCACCTGAGAAGAATCTAATTTTAGGGGGAATCCAACTCAGGGGTTGGTTAGGATTAGATGTAGGTAGAGTGTTGGATGTTCTACATTAATAACTTTGATAAAAATTAAATAATTTAGAACCTTAGGTTTCTGCAAACTAAAATAAAATTAAATTTTAATATGGAAAAGTTTTTAGTACACCAAATTCACCGCCTTCGTGGGTGACATGGCAACATTCATTATAATATCTAATTAAAATATGTGTATGTGACAAGTTCAATGTGCAGAGGATGAAGTTGTATTTCTGCTAGCTAAAATAAAATTAAATTTTAATTTGGAAAAGTTTTTAGTACACGAAATTAACCGCCTTCGTGGATGACATGGCAACCTTCATTATAATATCTAATTAAAATATGTGTATGTGACAAGTTCAATGTGAAGAGGATGAAGTTGTGGCCGTGAGGGCTAAGGATGATTGTTTATAGACTGTTTAAGGTGGTTCCACCATAGGTCAACACACTTCTCTTTCCTTCTCTCATCCTAGTTTGAATTTGAAGTGCAAGAGACTTATTTATATAAATTCTCTAGAATTAAACTGTTTTTAGTTGTGTTATAAAAGTTTTTTGGTGAAACTTTGAGTGCGAAACTCAAAATGAAAACGCTGGTGGTCAAGTCCACGAGGAAGACTTGCTTAGTGACTAGTCTTCACCATATGCTACTTTGGAGAATAGATGCATTTCATATCTTTGATTTTATTTCTTTTTGTTACAATATAATTATCCTAAAGTATCTTATTGGAACTCTATGACAATTTCCTCAATTTAATCTACCAAAACACTCTATCTCATCCCTTATGCCATTAAATTCTTTACTTATTTTTATTAAATGAGCTCAATTAAAACTTTTGACTGTAACCACTTCCCAACCACCTTTTAACCACCTCTCAATAATCTAACCACTTCAAACGCTTATAACTTGAGCTATAGACCTTTTTTAGCGGTCTAGACCATTAAATTTTCTTATCTTTTCCTCTTCAGCAGGTCCTATCCGGGTAATTTTTCATGGTTACCGTGGCCCGATGGCCCGATTACCAAATTAAATGCCCCTCATTTTCAAAAATCACTTCAATGTCCCTTGATCCAAGCCATCAATTCCCCTTGTAACCTCCCTCATCCTAGTCAACCCTTTCCTTGATCCACCACTCTCCATCCAATTGGTCCACCTATCCACACACCCCACCTCCCTTTCCTCTCCTTAACCTAACTTAATCTCCACCCTCCATTCACTCCCTATAAAATTGTCTTTAATTATATTAGTCCATTTCACCTTTATCACCTTTTACTTCAAAACTCCCTCATAACCCTATATCCCCACTTCTAGCTGCGACCCCCCTTAATTCCAAGGATTCCATTCATTTCATAATTCAAAAATTCATCTCATTTATTTCTCTCATGCAAACCCAAAAAACTTCTCCCCTCTCCAAACATAAAATTTTTTGTTCTCTCCACTTCTAGCCATGAGCCCTAGTCTTCATCCAAGTAAGGAATTTAAAGGCATGTCAACTAATTTCCCATCTCATCTTGATATTTTTTCAAGTATTTTACTTATTACATGTTGAACATTCACATTCACCATCAACTTTTAAAATTTCATATGTTTCCTTAAACGTTTCTTGTTAGTTTTTCAAAATCCACTGTGAATTTTTAAAATCTTCCATATATTTTTTTAAATTTCATGCTATAATTTCAAAAATTCACCATGAATTTTTCAAAATCTTTATATTTTATCCATTTTACATATTAAATTCATGGTATCTATGTTCTATGTCAATTTTATGCATGTTACATGCTAAATTTTTAGGGCTTTTAATGTTTTTGTGTTTCATATCATATATGTTGAATGTTACATGCTAAGTTCATAGGAATTTTAGTTGAAATGTATTATAATGTGTTAGAATATATTAATTCATATAATTAATAATTTTTTTCTTGTCTCTCCAGCCAGAATAGAAAATATCAAATCTTTTTTCAATAAAATCGAGAGAATTAAGACTTAATCCAATGGAAATCTAATAAATTGGCCTAATTACCCGTGGAAACTAAAAGATTAAGCCTTAATTACATAAAAACTAAAAATATTAAGCCTTAATCCACCCAAACTGTGGGCTTTAAATCTTAATTTTCCATTAATTGGACCTATAAACCTATAACTAGCCTTAGAACTTTATTTAAATTCCTTAATTACATCTAGTCGGAGGCTTTAATGCCTAAATCACATTAATCAAGTTAATGCCGAAACATTAATTCCTTTAATCAATCTTAACTGAAAATGAAATCACATTAATCAAAATTATTAATTAATTAATAAACTATAAAATCACCTAATTAAATCACCTAATTAAATCACAAATTAATAAATCAAACCATAAATCAGCTTAATTATTTATAAACAACCAAATCAAGTTATAAATTAACTTAATTATGTCATAAATTATTTAATTAAATCACTAAATACTTTTATTAGACCATAAATTACTAAATTAATACATTGGTTAATCATTTGAATTATGTAAACCAATTAAAATATTAACTATTTAATTAAGTCAGTAATAACAAAAATAAACTTTAATTATCTAAATAATCACCAAATAAATAATTAATTAAACAAAGCATTAAGAAACTTAATTAAAAATGTAATTAATTAATTAACTTTTGAATTAACCTAATCAAAATTTAATCAACTTAATATCTTTTTAATAAACCCCTAAATTCCTTAATAAATTTAATTAAAAACTTTAACTCATCATTTAAAACTTTGATTAATTGATAAAACAATTAACCAATTATTAAATTAATTAAATAATTTATAAAACATTTAATCAATATATTAAATAAATAATTAACATACAAATTATTTAATTACCCATTAAAATAATTGATTCATTAATATTTAATTAAATAATTAAAATGATTAATTAATTTATTAATCTTTGTACTAAACCATTAAATTAATTAATTAATCCATTTAAAAAATAACCAACTCACAAGGTAAATAATTAACATACAAAACATCTAATATAATCATTAAAATAATTAATTAATTAATTAATTACCTAATTAACTCTAAAAAGTATTTAATTAGCCCATAAAATATTTAACCAACCCATTAAACTCTTAATTCATAAAAAACTTTCAGTAATTAAAAAAAATAATTTAACAATTAATCAAACCCATCAAACCCCAACCTAAACTTAATCAGCCCTAGTTGGGTTTGATGGGTTTTCCTTTATTTAAGTACATCTAATCTAAGGCCTGAAGACCTAAATCACATTAAAACCCTTAATCGCCCTTAAACAAAAATGAAATCACTGTAATTAAATTACTAACTAATTAATTAAATTATAAATTCACCTAATTAAATCATGGATTAATTCATTGAACCATAAATTCACTTAATTAATTATAAACCACTTAATCAAAATATAATTAACTTAATTTAGCTATAAATTACCTAATTTAATCACTAAGCACTTTAATCAAATAATAAATTATTAAATTAATCAATTATATTAATAATAACACAATTAAACATGAAATATTCAATTAAGTTGATAATAACATGATTAAAACTTTAATTATCTAAATAAATCACTGAACATATAATTAATTATTTAAAACATTAACTTAATTAAACTTTAATTAACTAACTAATTAACTCTTAAATTAACCTAAATAAAAATTTAACCAACTCAATTAACTTCTTAAAAAACCTCCAAATGCCTTAATATATTTAATTAAAAACTTTAACTCATCATTTAAAACTTTTAACCAATTAAAAAATAACTAAATAATTCATAAAACATTTAATTAATATATTAAATAAATAATTAACATACAAAATATTTAATTAACCGATTAAAATAATTGATTCATAAAACTTTAATTAAATAATTAAACTGATTAATTAATTTATTAATCTTTGAACAAAACAACCAAAATATTTAATTAATTGATTTAATAAATAATTAACTCACAAGGTAAATAATTATCATAAAAAAACAACTAATTAAAACATTAAAATAAATAATGAATTAATTATGTGATTAACTCATAAATTATTTGATTAACCCATAAAAAATTTAATCAACCCATTAAACTAAAAGAAGTTCATTGCTTAAATAAATGACTTCTTTAATTATCAAACCCTAACCTAAACCTTAGCAACTCTAGCTTAGTCCACTTCAATACAAGATGAGAGGATAGAGAGAAATATGTTGATGATGAGAATCTATATATATATATTATATATCTCCAGTCAAATCTCCGCAAAAGTTTATAACATTTTGTGCAACTTTTTCTAACCAGTCTTTTTGGTTTTCCACAAAACCTGCAATTTGTCTTATCTTGGTTGCATCTCCTGCACCCTTTGCTCCTAGTTTCTGTGAGATTGTTGCAAGTAGAGAAGTCAACATCACACAGTTCTTAGTTTGTATCAATGAGAAAGCTTCCTGGTCAAAGATCCTAGCATACTTCCAAGTTTTTCCTTTTTCCAACTTCTTTTTCGCTTCTAGATTTGTTGGAAATTCATATGTGACAAGCAGCATGGCTATTGTTTCAAGAGCTGGTGCATTTATAGGATGTTCTAATAATGCAGCGAATGTAGATAACGGAACTCCTAATTTGTCTGCACATGAGAGAAACAGACAATATGCATGCATACCTGCATAGCACATTTGTTGTGCATATAACATATGACAGAGACGCTTGTCCTGTCCAACTAAATCAGTAAAAGCTAAAAGAAACACTCCTATTGTATCCTTAACAACTGTCCTGGATTGGAGGATCTGTCTAATTGAAGTTAAACATGATAGATTAGGAGTTATGTTCATAAGAATGTCTTCTTCATAAAAGCCTTTGTATGTTGTTTTGATATAACCCCATGCATTCTTCACGTTACTTTCCTCCTTCACTACCATTCTCAACAATGCAACACAAATATATGTTGCAGATCTTTCCCACAGCTCATAGTAGTCAGATTCTGTTTCTGCATCTGTTGGAGGAATATATCTGTATTTTGTTCCATTATCAACCTCGCAAATAGCCGTTTTCTCTAATTTTGTTGCCGGAACACCCACATTAGTCATTTTCGGCTTCTTCCACTCAAATACGTATTTTGCTTTATCTTCACAGGACCTCAACCCCCATGCTCCAATTAATATAGCACCAACAGATTGTGCACTTACCCTCTTTGTTAATGAAGATAGAGCAATCTCTAACAATTCTTTGCGCCCATTCCTATCATACCCAAACCAGGCTGTGACATCAACATAATCCTTTGATGTCAAATAAGAGTCAAGCCA
This sequence comes from Phalaenopsis equestris, assembly GCF_001263595.1. NCBI lineage: Eukaryota > Viridiplantae > Streptophyta > Magnoliopsida > Asparagales > Orchidaceae > Phalaenopsis > Phalaenopsis equestris. The sequence continues at coordinate 382,087 of NW_018164709.1, read as the reverse complement.
CTCATCTCTCTGTTTTTTACCAGTACTTATATAGGACAATTTTTTGTATTTTTCTTGTATTTTTTCAGATACGAATTGTCCAACAGGTGTCATTTTTATTGGCCTTGAAGCTTCTTCATTGATTCTTCTTGTGGCAACATAATCCTTTGATGTCGAATAAGAGCCAACCCACTCATCTCTCTGTTTTTTAACACTACCTATGTAGGACAAATGTTTGTATTTTTCTAGTATTTTTTCAGATACGATTTGTCCAACAGATGTCATTTTTTCTGGCCTTGAAGCTTCTTCATTGATTCTTCCTGTGGCAACAGTTACCCTCTCCTGGATAGTCAATGGTTGTGATCTCGATGCTGACGTTTCAGGAACATCCTGTACTGCAGGTGCTGATGTTAAAACAAATTTAACAGTTTGCGGAACTCTTCCTGTTCCAGTAGCTCTCTTATTACTGTCATCCTTTTCCCTTGGTACCACAGGTAATTCAGGAGTGTAACTTTGTGATCCAGACGCCATTTGACAAATCAGAAACTTGTGCAACTAGGTGAACTTTGCAGCAGCGCGTTTAAGGGCTTCTTAGTTTTCTTAAAATAAATTTAGTTAGCTTGCTCTCAATGATGACAATCTATATATATATATGCGTGTGCGTGTGTGCGTGTGCTTAAATATCAGTATAATTATGTGTATGCGTGTGCGTGTGCTTAAATATCAGTATAATTATGTGTGTGTATATGCATGTATAAGAATATAAATGGTGTAGGTATGAGTGAGTAGGTTTGAATGTGTATACTTAAGATATATGTATAAGCTCTATGAATTTAAATGTAATTTAAATGTAACTTATGTGGTATATATTATTTCATGTTTAATTTGTCAACTCATGTAGCACGAAGTGATATGTATGTACATGTACAAAGAAAAGAAAAAAAATAGAGGAAAAATAGCTGAAAATGTGATGTGTGTGATTGTATGATTGTATGCTTTGTGTTGTGATAGTGTATGTGAAGGGTTTGCTTGTATGCATGCATGATTTGATAGTGTCTTTACCTTTATTGCAAGTGGGAAGAATTTATTTTTTCATGCAAGTTGGAATGTCAGGAAGATCCGCTAGATGTGACTTTAGGTTAAACCAAAATATGTATGGTTGATGAATGTATTATGTACATGAGGAAGAATTAAACTTCCTAGGCCAAGTAAAAGAGAGAGTATAGTGATCTTAGTTAATAAAAAGAATATTTTATATAAGTAAATTAAATGTGCTCTATGTTCTTCTTCTTTTTTTTCAAATATAGTACAACTCATCAAAACCTTTTGTAAATCAACTAAATGTGCTCTAAAAATTCTAAATTTTTGAAATTTAAGAAAGCTCAATGTCACGCTCCGCCATATTCAAGAAATTGGCAAGACAAGCATGGGACAGAAGATTCTAGAGAAGGACAGAATGTAGAGAGTCATCCAAGAGGTTCTGGAAGATTTCACCCAATTCTTGAGAAGATAAGGAGGAAAGGCTCTAAAGAGAACTCAAGAATAACCTAAAAAAATTATAGGGCTATGTATGTAATATATGAATAATAGAGAATATTCTAGAAACTAGGATATTCTCATGTATTCTAGAATATTCCTTTGGGCTTGGAGGGGCTATAAATAAGAACCCCTCCCATCATTTGTAGTCACCTAAACATTAATCAAAGCTTCCAAGTATTCAAGTGTGAAGTGTCCCTTTCTTTCTACTCTTCTTCTTAGAGCATTTTGTGCTTTCAAGTCCAAGCGTGGTGAGGGTTAGGCTAATTTAGTGTCGGGGAAAAGCGCTAAAGTCGCACAGATGACTTGAGAGAAGTTAATCTGTGACAGTTGGTATCAGAGCCTCGATTTGAAGGTATGGCAGAGAGCGTCAAAGAGCGCATAATGGAGTCCAAAGCCACAAATGTGGAATCATCTCAACAAAGGCGTGGTCGTCAGAAGCAACGAGATCCAGCTACATCGAAGCCACATTAGAGGTCCAAGGAGATCATGCATGGTTTTGAATCGTGCCTTACTCGGGTGGAGGGGGCAATGAATGGTGTGGAGGCCAAGATAGAGGAGTCTTGGCCAAAAGGTTTATGGACTCGAGGAGGAGGACATCACCATTCATTCAACGATCAGGTGTATGATGCTCCAACTAGAGGAATCCTTAATGAAACAAATGGCTAAGATGAGGGAGGACTTGATGGGGGAGCTCCTAGAGGTACGAAGAGCCCATAAAAACAAGATAAGCGGTGTAGGTGCTAGGTTGGAAGAAATGCGTGGAGACATCTCGCTTTGCAAGAGGGCACTAGCGACATCCACCAACCATCACACCTTCGAAGCCAAGAGGATTGAAGTTCCAAAAGCAAAGAGTTTTGGAGGAGCTTGCAATGCAAAAGAAGTGTACGACATCTTGTGGAGACTTGAGCAATACTTTGGAGCGATGAAGATTACAGATAAAGAGGCAAGGATACAATTCGTTGTTCTCTATCTCTCGGACATCGCTATGCTATGGTAGAGAAGAAAGCGTGGAGAAATTGAAAAAAATAGGTGCACCATATCTATATTCGATGACTTCAAGAGGGACTTAAAGAGGCAGTTCTATCCTGTGAATGAGAAGGATGAGGCTAGAGCCCGATTGCAAAGGCTCAAGCAAGAGGGATCGATTCGAGAGTATATTAGGGAATTCACATGCTTGGTTCTTGAAATTCCGACATGTCTGACAATGACGTTCTTTTTAACTTCATGGATGGACTCCAATAGTGGGCTAAGACTAAGCTTAGGAGGCGTGGAGATCTTGTCATCGTCGTTGCAGAAAGCTTAATTGATTGCTTAAAGGAGTCTGCAAAACTTAAAGATAAGATGACTATCTATGTTAAGGATGGGGAAGGTTAGGATCAAGCCAGGGAGGAGACCTGCTACAAATCTACCCCAACCAAGAAGGAAGAACTCAAGTTCGCCAAGAGCAAACAAAGAAAACAGGTCTGAGTACCAAGGGGAAGTCGCAATGAGGGCATTGCGAGCTTAAGTGTGAGGGAGTATCACTCTCCGCCATATTCAAGAAAATTGGCAAGGCAAGCATGGGACGGAAGATTCTAGAGAATGTCAGAATGAAGAGAGTCATCCAAGGGGTTCTAGAAGATTCTACCCACTTCTAGGGAAGATGAGGAGGAAATGCTCCAAGGAGAACTCAAGAATAACCTAGAAAATTCTAGGGCTATGTATGTAATATATGAATAATGGAGAATACTCTAGAAACTAGGATATTCTCATGTATTCTAGAATGTTCCCTTGGGCTTAGAGGAGGCTATAAATAAGAGTTCCTCCCATCATTTATAATCACCTAAGCATTCAATCAAAGCTTTCAAGTATTCAAGTGTGAAGTGGCTCTTTCTCTCTACTCTTCTTCTTAAAGCATTTTGTGCTTTCAAGTCCAAGTGTTGTGAGGGTTAGGCTGATTTAGTTCCAACGAAAAACGCTAAAACCGCACGGGTGACATGAGGAAAGTTAATCCGTGACATCGAGCTCAAAAAGAGATCTCTCTAAATAATCATTTTAAAATTGATTTTCAAATTCAACTCTTTTAAAATAATCAAAATTCAAATATATTTTACTCCTTTAAAATCTCTTAAAACTAAATTTTAAGTCTCTTTTCACAAATCAAAAGATTCAAGACTCTATTAAAAAATTCAAAGCTCTTTTTAAAAAATCAAAGTTAAAAGATCTTTTCAAAATTAAAAATTTATAATTAAAAGATCATTTCAAAATTAAGAGTTAAAAGCAATTTTCAAAATTCAAAATTTAAAAGACTTCTAACATTTAAATTTTTCAAAAATCCAAGAACCCTTTTAGCTTAAAAAGACTTTAAATAAAATCTTGTAACTAATATTCAAACCAACTTAGAAAAAATCTTTTTAAGACTCCTATTGGGCTTAGGAAATAAAAATAAAAGAATTTTCAAGATTTGTCAGGCTCTCCCAATTGCTCAGCCCAGGCAAGATGTATGTATTCATTAGCATAACCTTTGATTCTATAAGTTTTGGGTCATTCTAAATCTAAATAATTCATATATAAGTAACTTTATACCACTCACACCTTTTGGATGACAAAATCATCTCTCAAAGAAAATTTTTTGCATGAAAAATAAAATATTTTTAATGAGAATATAAGTGATCATTAAATATGAAGAATATAGAATTAAGGTGTTTAAGTTAAATTGTTTTGAATATAAGTCACAACCACACATGTTAAAATATTAGGAATGAAAATCAATAACACTAGGATAGAAAATTAAATTCAAAAATAGTAAAAAACTTGATTTTTGACATCGACCGACAACCTAGGAAAACTAAAACTTCAAAGCCTTGGAAAAAATTTGATTGGTCACCAAAACTGATAAAATTATTAATCAAACAACTCATCATTTAAATAGTAAACCCTAAACATAACTAAAAATAACCAACTCTAGTTTTCACAACCACAGTCTCGGATAACTCGAAACTTTGAACCCTTTGTTAGCCAACTTAGAAGATTACTCTGGTCTACACACACCCTAAAGTAGTCGAGACTAGAAGCATTAGTTAAATTAATAGGTACCTAATAGATAAAATTAATGACTATGACCTCTAAAACAAATGATCTGCAAAGTACCACATGGTTACTAATGAAGCTACCCTAAACCATTTAATAATAGGATAATCTGCCTTATGTTATTGTTATGCCGACAAGGGAGACCTCATGTTATTTTATTGGTTAATAATTTAAGCATGTCAATACACTTAGGATGATGGAAAGTCATAGGCATATTGACAGAGAGCGTTATTTCAAAAATTTTGATTAGTCCACATGTTCATCTAAAAATCCTCTACCTTACATACCCCTTAGCCGAAGGTTTAATTCAATTCCAACTCACCCTAATTTCAAGCCCAATCCAGCTCAATATCAAATTTATGGCAACTCAATCACACACCTAACTCAACTTAATAAAATCCAAATCAATTCAGATTCAAATTCAAACCCAATTTAATGTCAATTCAAATCAACCCAAGTCCACTTGAAACCTATTCAACTCAATTTAATCTCAATCTCAAACCCAATTCAGCTCATTTCAGTTCAGCTCAACTCTGCACCTAAACTTGAATTTCAAAATTAAGCTCAATATTATCGCTACAATTGTTGAGCCGAAACCCTATGGATAAAGAGATTTCAAAAATTTAATCTAAATTTAATTAACTTCAACCAATTCTTAACCTTAAATAAAGACCATAATAACAAGACCAAACAAACTGTAATAAACTTTAATAAATTTAAATGATCTTTAATAAGACCTAACCAAAGTTTAATAAATCAAACTTAATTAAATTTCAAAAAAAAACTTAATCAACTTTAAGAAATTTTAACAAATTTAATGAATTTAAAACAAACTTTAATAAACTTAAATGGACTTCAAAAACTTTAACAAGCCTTAATCAACCACTAAAAGTTTAAACCAACCTTAAAAATTGAATTCAACAAACTTTAATAAATTTTAATTAATTTCAAAAAGTTATAAAAGTTTTTAAAATTATTAATTAAACTTTAATAATATTCAACAAATTTTAAAATCAACAAATCTAATAACTTTAAAAATTTAAATGAGTTTTAAAAATTTAGACATCATTTTCAAAATTTAACAACCTACTTAAATAAAATCAAACTAAAAAGTCAACCCAAAGCAAACTCTTAAAATGAAATTAACTCAACAAGTTCAAGTCTAAGCTCAAGTGAAATCAATCTTTATCCATGTCTATCCAAATCTTCTAATTCCAATCTTTTTATCTAAGTCTTCAACATCTATCAACTTATAGACACTTATCAATAATTAGGAAAAATATAATGCACAACTTTAATCAATATTCTTAAGATCCATTCTTGAGATGTAATTTGGTATGTGGGAACCCCTTAATAGAGATACTGAAACCCAGAATAAAATTAATCCTATCTTACACCTATAAGCTAAGGGAAAACTCTCGGTTCTGTAAACCTATAAATCTCAAAGATATTCATCATTCGGGTGATTAGATCCATTATATGGTAATACTTTTATCCTTCGAGTGGTATATTATTATTTAAATGCAGTATATGATCATTCAAATAGAAACATTTTGAGATCTATGGCGGTTATATAAAAAAACCCACAGCATGCATTATTTACATTTATGAAATCAACATATATGTAGAATTTGACCTTTTTCTTATCCAGGATAATGTTAGCTAATAACATTTAATATTTCCCCTCTTGAATAAAGCTAGTTTATTTCATGCGCCTCAATAATGATATATTGTTCAACTTTCAATTGCATCCATTGAGAAGCTTATTTCACTAAATAAAATTAGATTGAACTTCAAATTTATGGATCACTGTTTTGGGAGATCGACCCATATTTTATCATATGTCCAAAATAATAGTCCTTCAACTCCAAAAGTAACTTGATCAAGCCATTAACATCACCCCCACTTAATAAGGAGCTTATAAAATTGGGTCAATAATCTTCTTTGATGCCTATCCTAATTTCTTCTAGTTTTTTCACCATTGAGTTGATTTCTTCTAAAAGTTTAGGAGGTGTTTTCCTAACCTAGAAATCAACTAAATCATCTAAAATTTAAAGATATGTTTGATTAAATTACTTAATAATTTTACTAAATAAAATATCACAGTCCAAATTATTAGTTATAAAAAGGCAATATTCATCTTTCTTTGGTTCAACAGTATTGAAGCCAACACTTGCTTTTAGTTTTCACTTCTTATAATTACTTTTTCATAATTCTTCAACATTTTGAGCTCATCTTTAAATTAAATGGATGGTATTAAACCATGTATAATAAAACTAGAAACACATAAGGAGCACCATTCAAATGGTTGTTTTATAATTTTATTAAAAAAAATTGTTTTAGAGTTTTACAACTTCCCTCAAACCTAAGAATGATGACCCTGTAAAAAAATTTAAGTTTTGCATTAACTACTTATTTATGGAGAAACTTTAATAGACAAAAGTTTGATAGTGTTTGTAGATAGCAAAGTTATAACAAAAGCTTTTACGAATTGGTTTAATTTTTTGTAAGTATACAAACTATATACATATATATTCTTCATGGACCCTATCATCATTATCATCTACCTTCTGATTCCACCAGTTTTGGCTCATTCTGAAGTAATTAGGTCATTTTGAAGTAATTTTGGAATTACATACATGCAGAGTCATCCAAGCTAGAAGCAAAGAATCTGATTAGGGCGCGATAGTGCAGCCACGGTGTTGGTCACCGTGGCCCAGCACATGAAAAGACGTGTATATAAAATCAATTAACGTAGTTTATGCTGTTGTGACGCTGGAGTTAGACACCACCACCCGTTCTCAAAAAAATCTAATATGGTTATAATGCCCCAGTGTCTAAAGCAGTGGAACACCCAAACCTTGATAGATGGCACTGTGGTGCCTCACCTAATGTGTGTTTGGGGTGGTAGTACGGTGCGGTGCTGCACCGCAGTCTTTCCTATTTGACAAAATTGTGTTTTGTCTGCGTTTATCTGTTACCTTTTGAAATTTGTCGGTTGCTTTAATTGATATATATATATATATATATTTTAAAATAGTGTTTTAATTTTGAACGATGAGACCGTATAGATCTCATATATTTGATAGTTTAAATAATCGAGCACAACCCTACAAGCAATACATTGTCTCGAAAGACAAGTGTACCACTTGACTGTGGACTTGATTATATAAAATAATTTATGACATTCGTTTAGTCTGCAAAATTTATAACCGACAGTTCTTATATTTAATATAAAAAAGATTAGATAGGGTTTATATTATATGGGTTACTAATTCTCCTATAAACGCAAGCCCTTATAGTTAATTTCATCTTAGGTAACTGAAGTCACATAAGAAAACTTTCAATTAAGCTTAGGGGTTTTGTCTTCAAGAATTCAACGTTTAGTATTCATGAATGTTTATAGGAATTTCGAGTGGGAATGTCTCAATGTGAAACAATTATTTTAGGAATCCAAAAGAGAAAAAAGATATGGGATGTCATAGATTCTAAGGAGAACCTCAGTGACTTCCCAAGTTATCCTACTGTATGGTTTTACATTTTGAAAATGATGTTATTTAATATTTGCTCGTGTCATTTATTAGAATTTAAGACATATATCTGCATGATATACAATCATGCAAACGACCCAAGAAGATATGAGGATTTACACCATACCGAACGAACAACATCGAAATTCTAAAAAGATTTATAACTTATATCGCACGACATACGATCATACGAATGTCTAAAAGATAGCGTGAGAATTTACGTCGTGTCAGATGAACAACCTTGATGTTCTAGGGGTTTATGTCGTTTAAGACTACAAAAAGTTTAGTTGGGGATCATCCCTCGCTTCATGTTTTGGTCTTTTGAAGCTATTTATCGTCCTCTTCATATTAGGCAACCAAAGTCACTTATGAAAACTCTCAATTAAGATCAATGGTTCGTTTTCAAGAATTCAACGTTTAATATTCATGATTGTTTATAAAAAATTCAAGTAGAAATGTATCATTGTGGAATAGTTATTTTGAGAATCCAAATGAGCAAAATTTAGGGGATGTCACATATTCTGAGGAGAACCTTAGTGACTTCCCAAGTAAACGACCCAAGAAGATAGAAGGATTTACGTCTTACCGAACAAGCAACATCGAAATCCTAAACAGAGTTAGAGTTTGTATCGCACGACATACAATCGTACAAAATCCTAAAAGAGAGCATGAGGATTTATGACCTCGAAGTCATAGGGTTTTAACTTGTTCAAGACTACAAAAATTTAGTTGAGGATCATCCTTCACTTCATGTTTTGGTCTTCTGAAGTTTGTCGCCGTCCGGTTACATCCTCATCTTGCTTCCCAAAAAGCTCGCTCCAAGCTCCTTATTGAGATTGATTTGGGTTTTAAGAAGTATGTTTGAACTGGTGACTGTTGGATATTGTTGGGTCGCAAAGTTTTGTTGCAGGGACCCTCCTAAAAAAATGGCATATTGTTCTCTGTTGTAGGGGTCTTTTACAGGTATAGTAAGTAACCGAATAGTAATATTGCATGTGTAAACAAATAAATATATATAGTAAAGTGTAGTAAAAGAGAAAGTGCAACAAAAAAAGAGAGTGATAGCACGTACATGCCGCCTCAGACGCTGCTGCTAAAGAGTTAAACTCACGGGTAAAGCATGCAAATATTACAGAAGGTAAAACACAAAAGACATGTGCGTATGTGTATATAAAAGATCAAGTGACATATATATGAAAGGTTTGAGTGGGGTGGGTTTATTTGACATATATATCGAGGGACATCTATAGGCAACCGTCAGCCTCATGTATGTGAGACTCGATATAGGGTAAAATGTTGTCAACCTCAAAGCAATCACGAGAAGGTAACCCTTAGTCTGGTCACTATAAGAATTGGCTTAATTTGAAGATACGAATTATAAAAGTATAACTGCAATAAGTAATATGCACGGCAACGAGCATTCATGTAAGCATAAGAGATGATAACTAAATAATTGATATGAAATATAAAATGTCATGTTTGGGGTTTTAGAAGTGTGAATACATGGGTTTTAATTGTTATATATATATATATCATAATGTAAATGCATATTTAACAAGTGTCATGAAAATAACAACAGTTAAATTTATGGAAAATTTGCATACATGCGATACAATTCTTATATAATTACATATCTAACAACTAAATTTTACTTTTCATATTTATTCCACCCAAATCTTTTATATTATAATCACAAATTGAATGTCAAATAAGCCCTTATAGGCATGGGTAGAGTGGTAAAAATTGAATTTTAATAGTTATATATGTAAATACACAAGAATTGAAAAGTACATATATTTTTTTATCTCACACATATCATCACACCACATATATATGTATCGCATGGAATAACCAACTTGTAAATCGCCCCACCTCTAGAATCCCAAGCTTACAGGGACACTACGCATAAATAATAAGTATTCACATTTACATCCATAGTAAATAACTTTCATGTATTTGCATATCTAACATTTTAATTTATACATTTATGTTACCTCCTCAATAATATTATTGAATTCTTCATATGTTTACACATAGCACACCCAAGTTTTACATTTATAGCATCTAAACCCATCGTAGCATATCAAATGACCAACCAGATAGCATTTCACACACAAGCAATGCAATGCATATATGTAAGAAAAAAAAAATCAGATTGAGGGTGTTAGATACGTAAACACATAAAAATTATGTGATACGTATGTAAATATTTCTAAAATGAAAAGCAAGTCGAAATTTAGATTGAACAATTCAAAAGTGCAGCACTTTAAATTGCAACTGTGTGCTGATTTGTGTTATAACAGAGGGGCAGCGATGAAGATTAGTGTAGCATGAAGCAGATCAAAGCTTGTTTTAGTGTAAAGCAGGATTTTCTTCTAATTTTATTAGTTATTCTGATCATAAGAATCTCTTGTGGATTATAGAGACCAGCTGATCCAGTAAATCAATACCTCATAGAATGAGATGTGAGAAGAAAATGATATATATAGTTAAGATGAGACTTAATGTAGAACCAAACAATAGGTTGTTAACTTTGGATGAGAAAAGTATTTAGAAGAAGATATGACTTAATGATTATCAGCAAGACAGCGACAACCCATCACCACATATAACTTAAACAATTAGGGAAATCTTGAGCATGCTCTCAGGAACCATCAACAGTACGAGAAACCTGAAGGCCTCAATGCATTCTCTCAAATCATAAATACTATTTAAAACATGTGATCTAAAGTATTTATTTTAAACTCTAGATAACTGAACAAAAATTCAAAATAAAAACATGCGATTTAGAGAGTAAATATAGATTTCGATTAAGGAAAATAATGAGCATTAAAATATAAGAAGCAACCACGATTTCCTTTGTGCAAGCACAAATTAAGAATGACTAATAAAAATCGGATAAGGATAAACAATTTGAATTCGTGCATCCTTAAAAACCAAAAGTGAATAATGAATGGTAGAGAAGGCCATTAGAATTTCTCACATAAAATCTATAAGTTATGAAGTAAATGGAACAAACAATCTATTATCTTAGTTGATGATAAAATCACAAAGGCATCAGAAGAATGGATACATGACATTTATGAGAAAGAAGATTTAATGGGAAACTCAGGAGGGAATCAAATTCCATATACATGCAACGATAAAGAAAGCAAGACAAACATAATCTCTCTTCTGTATAAATAAAAAAATAAAATAAAGAAATAAATCTCAACTTTATCACATATGATCTACACACAAGAGATGTGTAAAAGAATCACCAACAGGTATAGGCCATCATATATGGAAATAAGGATTTGGGTTTACCAATGAAATGTTTCTTGTGGTCTGATTAAGAGGAAAAGAAAAAAATCTCTGTTCATTAAATGGTCAGAGGAAGGGGAAGATCCTTGCTCACTATTGGAGAGAGATCCTTTGCTCGTAACGGAGAAGTAACCGGCGGCGAGAACCGGCGGTGAGGAGAGGCGCAACAAGGAGAAAGGTAACCGACTACGGCACGAGAAGGTGTCCTGCTTCGACGTAGAAGCGCAGGTGGACCACCGCGCTAGGAAAAATTATTCAATACCGATCGTCTGTATTTCGGTGAGCCCCATCTATTTTTTTATTTTTATTTTTTTTTAAATAGAAATAATCATGATCTACGGCCAGGATCGGACACCACATACAGGGATGCATGCGGTGTCCGCACGCAATAATTCCTCCGCTAGGGTTTAGGGAAGGCTTTCTTGAGAGTTTAAATGGAGGATTTATTATTATTTTATTTAAATTTCATCAATTTGTGTGTGATTTGTTCATGAGTGAAATCACAGCAATATGATTGCCCTCCTTATGCAAACGCACTCATATGATTCATTTTGTCATCCAGAATCGTTAATGATAGGACCAATTTAAGGGTCTGTTTGACGCAGGCGCAGCTTCTCAGTTTTTCAACTGCAGTTACGCTGCCCCAGAAAGCTCCTGCGGGGAAGTCGTTGTGGGGAAGCTAGCAATATGTTTGGTGCAGCTGTGTGAAATAAGCTGTGGTGTAACTGTTTATAGAAAAAAGATCATATTGTCCATGTTTATTAAAACTGTTCATAAATTTATATATTTATATATTAAATTGATTAATATATGTAAATATATAAAATTAACTATAATTATGGTGCAAATTTAAGTATTTAGTATATATATATATATATTATGATTTTAAGTAAGAAATTTAAATATACAGTACATTTAAATGATGTCACGTTATGTTAATTCTCTCTTGAATTCTTCAAAAGTTGATATAACTTAGGACATTTACATAAATACCACATAATTCTTGTCTCAACATATTAGACACCTAAACTTAGATATAAGGCATTGTAATCTAAACAGCTTCCAGCTAAATGCAAATAATATAGGACATTGTAATCCGTAAAATGATCTTCCATAACCATTTATAAAAAGTTTTAATCCTTAATAAAGTTATTTATTACATCACCAGTGCACATAAAGTAACTTCTCATACCAAACACTCATAAGTTATAATTATTTCGTTTTTCTAACAAATTACAAATCAATCACATATTAACCAACGCATTAGTAATTTGTTCTCGAATGACTGTCATCTCAGTTGCACCTTCTCCTTCCTTAGTACAAATGGTTGATTGTTCGTTGTCATCTCGTAACATAGAACTACCAATTTGGTTTTCAGATAGGTCTTCAATTATTTCCTGTTGATTTGCTTCAGCATTGAGGAAATCAATGTCATATCGAGACGGGTGTCGCCTAATATAATTGTGTATTGTCATCATCGCTATCACAATCTGAACATGTTTTGGAAATGTGTAAGAAGGCATATCACGTAATATCACCTATTTCTTCTTCCAGACACCAAATGTCCTCTCGATGACGTCTCGCAAAGAGGAATGTCTTTTGTTGAACACCTTCTTTCTGTTTCGTGTAATATTACATGCTCATTCAAAATCAGATATATGATATATAGTATCAGGATATGGTTTGAGATACCCTCGCTGCAACGGATAACCAGCATCCACCAAATATTTCTTTCCTGTAAGGTGTTGAACCTCAGTTTCACATTTAAAAAAAATACAATAAATATGTCGTGGCGCAGCATACCTTGATATAATGCGGATTCTGTGTTGCACTCTTAAAAATTCCGTTGTCATGTGAAAGAGGAAACCAAGTGGAAGATACAAAGCTTTGATTCATGCATTACTCCCTACCCGAAGCATAAAAAAAACCAGCAACATATATAAAAAACCAAGTGCTGCCAGATGGATCTCATCCCAGGAATCTGGCATAATAGAAGCACATTACATTACTCCCACAATGATTCATACATTAATCTCTCCCAGATGCATAATACATTACTCCCTCTCAGACAGCCCTTCGAAGCCTGCATACAGTAATCGGGCATAATAGAAAACTGACAGCATATCCAATAAAGAGGCAACCCGAAGCAAAAAAAAAAAAAATTGCTGCGCCGACCAATGTCAGTT
>NW_018164709.1:359657-368250 GCF_001263595.1 Phalaenopsis equestris | reverse complement strand
TTTTTATAAGAGAATTGCTACTCATATTTAAAGTTAGAGTCAAAACCTTAACAGGTATTTTTAGGAGTAAAGAATCCTTCTTCTCCTGGTGAATAGATATTCAAGTAATAGCAACAGAAGAAGACCCCAGAACCTCCCCTAATGACAGTTCAATATTCCACCAATCCATACACATCACTCGATTCTTATGTGATGTTAAGGATTAAATGATATGCTCGTAAGTATAAAACTTTAGGTGTGAGAGATATAAATACATAAGAATTGTGTGCAATGTATGTAAATGCACCAATGCAAAGTAAACTGTGCATATATAAATTTAGTTTATCACAACATAACACCTAAAGTGTGCAAACTAAACTGTGCATATATAAATTAATTAATAGGACTGCTAAAATGGAAATCTTCCATCAATAGTTAACCAATTTCAATTGTAACATTAAAAAAGCAGTGGAGTTCATTACCAAACTCCAAAATCGCAAGGTATTTCTTTGAGAGGAGAAAGAAAATGAGAGAGAGGAGAAAGAAATTGAAAAGAGTATTTCTTTGAAGTTCATAATATCAAGTCATCCAAATGTGTCACCTTTAACTTCAACTACAATAGTGAGGGCAAATGTTTAAATGATGACTTCAGTCGTGACGATAGCCTCAACTTCAGTGATTACAGTTAAGGTCGCATCAAGTAGAAGTTCGATGGTAGAGACCACAACTTTTGAGATGTTACCCTTGCATAAGTTGACAATGCTAAAGTAGTTGACCCAACAATTTCAAGTGATTCTACAAGTATAGTTATGTTAAAGGCAAACTCCTTGAGCATGTTCGTCCATCATAAAAATAACTCCAAAATTTGTTATACAAAAAACAACTCCAAAAGTTAGCAAGAAAAATGAAACAAAAAAGAAAATCAGTGATGCAACCTTATCATGCTTTTGAAATTTCAAATTGCAAAGACGCCAATATGGCAGCTTTTTCCATCAAAAAGAGAAAAAAATATAACAATTGTTGACTTCAATGTGGATCCACTTGCCCCAAAATGAGAATTGAATTCAGTTACATATGACCTTGGTCCCTTGATCCTCTCCAGCTAGTTAAACAGAGATTGGGAGGGATTTTAATAGGCCCAAATCATATGGATGTTATATGAATAAAATTGGAGCATTGCCACTTTACTTGTTCTTCAACCAAAACCTTCAAAAAGATGCATGCACACCCATCTAGAAATACATGTATGAATATTTCACTCCCCACAACCACATATTATAGCTTCAAAAATCATCGCAATACTAATGTGCCAGAATCATGGCATCACAAATACCATAATACCAATCCAAAGCCAACGAATACCATAAGATCATCAGAATACCAATGTGTCAGGAACTCTTCAAAGCATTAAACACAAAACACTAATGTGTCAGGATCAAAGCATTCAACAGGAAATATCAAAGAGGTGACAAACCAAGAGCTGGAACAATATTAACAAGTAACCAAAAGGATCACTTAGCTACCCAACGTGAAACTCCAGATCCACCACAAAAAAGAGGAAAGAATGAAAATGGCAGAAACGGGAAAGAGATAAGGAGGAGAAGCCATCAGAGCCGCAAAGATGCATAACCTTCCTCGGATCCACAAAAACAATTGAAGAGAATGGTTCGTCATACCTGAGATCGGTCATTCGAGGTTAGGAAAGAAGAAGGCGCACGGGATTTGCGAGTGAGGCAGCGGGGAAGCAGCTAGGGTAGAGGAGAAAGAATGTGGGGTAAAGGGTAAAAACATTGGGGCAAAAGCTGGGCCGCAGGGTTAATCCCGCCGTCCGCTTTCTCTAAGCTTCGTCGAAGTTGTGCCGCGAATCTACGAACCAAACAACAAACTTTACCAAATAGTCGCGGTAAATGACCGTGTCGCGGACACCCCTCCCTCTCAAACGAGCCTAAGTCCAATTCAAGTGTGGCACGTCGATAATATTCATCGATCTAATCTTAGCCGCCCGATGAGCAAAATGTCACCCAGTCTTCACTTCAGCGAGAACCAACGTCAAGCAGAATGCTTGCATTGGTGGGTCACTTGACCCGAGCTGAAGGGTCTCAAATTTGTGCCATGAGGCTTTTATTTTGTTTAAATTTAATTCTGGTGTCAATTAGTGAATTGTGTATAAATTGTGGTGATTTTATGTGTTGTACATGTGGACATGCATAAGTGTTGTGTATGCATTGTGGTGTATATATATGTGGTGTTCGTGTGCAGTTTCAAAGGTCAAAACTCCCTAAGTTCCAAAAGATATCCCTAAAACATCCCCAATCCATGTGGGAACTCGACTTGGGTTTCAATATGTTGGTTTCAGTCGACTCAACTAAATGTTGAGGATTTGAAACCACCAATATGAAACTGCAACAAGTAAAAAAATAACTCTATCTTCTAAATATTGTATACTAGCCCTCTAAGAAAGTTTAAAGGAAATCCTAAAGCTAGTCCTAGGCTCTCATAAGAGAAAAAGGAATACCTCATAAAAATGAGGTCAACAATGTTTTGTAATGTCAATTTCCAACAATGGGGCCCCACCATTTGTCTTTCCTTTCCAATAATACTTTATTGAAGATGTTGCTCCAACACACCCATGAAATTGAGCCAGGGACTGGTCGTGCTCCTCGCCCAATCTCAAGAAAGTGAATTTAGTGATGAGGCTTCCAAAGCTAAAGCTCCATCGGTAGCCCCCATGTTTCAGAGGTCTATAGGTGTACACGTCTGACTCTCCTGCAGGGAAGAATCTCGCCACGCTCCCATGTTCTAGCACCTCTATTGGTTAATGGATTGCATTGCTAGTGTCAACAATAGATTACGCAATTTCACAGGTTGGCTTGACTGCATTTTGAGATGGCTTAAGCATATCAAGCGACAAAAGGATATGCTAGCCGATTGTCATGTAAATGTGTATGAAAGGTTAGAACAAGTGCTCCGGGCTCCAGCATTCCCCTTGAGACTATAGTTCATTTAGAGGTACAAGGGAAAAGGCGAGTGATGACAAGTCTAAAGGCGGATTGCTGCCCAAACCTTAGAGATAATGAAAATGCTTCACCCTTTTTGATATTATCATATAAGTATTTTTATTTTCCATATGAATACAAAGGATGTATCATGTGATATGTTTATTGATGAGTCTCAGTAATTCTCATCTTTAGTTTTAAAGAAACAATGCATACTTTTTGTTAGGTATTCATTTGATGCACTATCTATTATTTATGTTATGTGTTACTTTTTTTGTTTCAAGAGTTCCTAGGGCTCTCTGTAGTGCCTTGATGCTAATTTGATAGCTTTCATGCAGCTCACACGAACACCGAGGTGTAGTAGATAACAAGTGTTGTGATAGCACTGTGGCTTTAAGCACGGTGCTGCAACACCTTACCATAGTTAGTTTTCTGGTGACTTTTAATTACACAAGCATCATTACAGAGCTGATCTAATGTGTGGCATTTCAATGACATTGCAGTGCCAAGTTGAGCTCCACAGCATCCGAAGATTTAAGTCCTGAGGACGACACCTGATTAAACAATTATCACGATGGCCTGCTAATGTGGGATATGCCATGTCACCGGAGCCACGATGTCATTAATGGAGTGCAATGGTTTTCATATATAAAATCTCAAGCCACACCATGTCTTTCTACCAACAGGACATCTGTCATGTCAACAACACCATAGTGTTGCACCACTTTACGAGCTCTATAAATGGGGTTGCTCTTGGTTTTCCCAACATCTCAAATTTCGAAGTTGAAATGGTGGTGGTGAGACTTTTTGATTTTAAGATTAGGTTTTTGGAGATAAGAGAGATCTTCTTATAGTTGCAAAGAGATTTCTGATTGGTTTTCTACCCAAAATATTGTGAGAATGATTTCTTCCTTACCATGGTCACTGCATCCCACTCAACAGAATCCATGAGCAATTTTTGTAGTCCACAATGGACATGGAAGGTGTTGGAGCATTCTTTTAATACTTTTAAGCTCAAAACGACATGAAACCTTAATGTAGGTGAGACGTCTCTCTTATTAACAATATTTCCTTTTACAGAAAAGTATTAAGTTATGTGACAGAGAAGCTAAAATAGGCTATTGTTAAGGGATACCTAGGTTACTTCCCTCCCTTAGTCGTAACATGTTTGAGCATAGCTATATGCATAGTGTCTTATTTTGCCCCAATGCTACGAGGTCGTTCATTGAACATTGCGTACAATTATTCCCCTTTTTGGGCATGAAAGGGCTTAGTATTGTCTTTTGGTGCTTGGCCACCATTTTACCTCACATGTTCCTACATGTCAGTGTTTTTGTGGTGGTGCGAGACCGCCTAGCTTAGTTTTAACTGACACTAGATGTTACCTTTTTTGGCAACATAATGACAGATTCGTAAGATCGAATCACAGCACTATTTTAGCATTTACGACCTAAAGTGGGCTTTGCTCCCACTAGGGCTTAGAGTCATGATGCTAACCTTAGAGTATCACAACGTCAGCCACTGCTCTATGGTTTAGTGTCGTTTCATTGTAGATGATAATATGCTCTATGGTCTTCTCCTGTAAGTTTTAATGTCAAACTGTAGCATTATGACATTAGGAGTTAATCAAACATTTATTCTTTTTTTTTCACATCGCATTGAGTAGTTGCTACACTACTTCATGCTTAGTGCAACGAATGCATGACACATGTTGATTAGCCGACACCAGTTTTCACTACGTTAGAGTCTATTGTATCCTAACTTTTGGAAGTCAATAAACACGATGATCTCCCTTTTATTCATTGATACACCCCTCTGTATGAGTGGTGGCATACTTTATCTTGTTTGGCCACATTTTGTTTGAGATCAATTTTCTCAAACGAGTGGACCTTCTATCTTTATAAATAGTTGACCAGGAACTTTCTCTTCCGAACTATTGATACACCCTTCAGCATAGGTGGTGGATGTGCTTAGTCTCACTAAGCCATAATGCTTGTGTTGGTTATTTTGCTCTTTGATATGACCTTGCATAAGCTCATTCTCTTCCATTTTCACCTTTTATTCATTATCTGGGGAGGCATGTAGAAAAGTATTGAACCCTGGCCACTACTTAAAAGCGAACTTCTATGTGTTTGATGTCTTTGACTTAACTTTTGCATGTCATTTTACATTTATTATATTACATAATTGATATGCCTTTGGGGCATGCTTGGTGTTTTATCACTGATGTACTAGAAGTCCTTTCGAGGATAGAAGGCAGGTACCTTATGATAGTTTACAGGACCCTGTAATGCCACCCTTTTGATTCAATGTTGCATTATGCATATATTGTATGATTCATTGCATGTCAGTTTGAAGTTTGCATCTATCACTTTCACTTATTTGATGCCTTAAACACATCGATCTGCTTTTGTTGCATTTCTCATGTCATAATGACTTCAAGTGTTGTGCTTTTTGGGATCCATGCACTTGATTTACATATTATGCACCTTTATGCACTGAGAGTATTATTTTATCCAAGTAAAACATTCATTTTCCTTGTATAGTTTTAGAGCACATGAGACAACACATTAGTGGCCAAGCTTGTAAGGCTTAGGGTAGGATTTAAGGGAAGGTGGCTAGAAGTATAGGCAAGAGAGAGAGAGAGAGAGGAGGAAAGGCTTGGATGGGCTTTCAGGTAAGTAGTGAGGGAGGAAAAGAAATGGAGAAGAAAAATGGACTTTGGCCACGGTAGAAGAAGGAGAATAATGAAGAAGAAAAATGAATTTAACGTCACATATTCACAAAAAAAAAAAAAATTTCAAGCATGACACATTAAAATGAAGAGAAAGAACAATTACCTCACATGGATGGAAATTCTTAGTTGTGTTGTTTGAATGAAGTGAACTCTCTTTGCTTTCCTTGGTGAAGAGGGGAAAAGGATAACGAGGTTTTGAGTAAGGAAGGAAGAAGAAGAAGAAGAAGAGGATGAGAGAGAGAGAAGATAATTCAACCAAGCGGGGAAGAAGGAGAGGGAGAGGGGGGAGGGAGGAGTTTTGAGTTTTGGCCTAGGGAAGAAATGAGAGGAATTTGTAGAGGGGGAAGGTTTTGATGGAGAGAGGAGAGGGAATGGAATTGGGGGGGGGGGGGGGGGGGGCGACTATGCAAGGGAGTTTAAGGAAGAAAATAGTGGAGGCAGAAGTCATGAGAAAGTGAGAGGAAATTTTGAAATTTTCAAGGAAAATTTGAATTTGGGAGGGGGCTAGTTGGAGGTAGTTATGTCCAAATTTACAACTCTAGCTCCTTTGGGAGAGAATAATTCAAATAATTTAGTGGTGTAATTTGGATTTTGATTGAGGTGGTACTCTCTATCTCAATATATTTCAATCCAAAGTTGTCAGGTGGTTATAGATGGTTGGAGGTGGTTATGGGAAAAAAATTGATAACTCATTTGATTCAAAAAATGAGAATAACATACTGGTGAAGTTGATTTTGCTCAAGGTGGACCCTATCTCAAGATACTTTAAGCAATTTTATGGACGAGAAAATTTTGGTGGTTGAATGAAAGTTTTTAATCGGTTTTGATTGCTTAAATTTAGTATATTTAACTCACACTTACGTTTTTTAAAGTTTGGTTTTGATTTGACTACATTTTGCGTGAATAATTCATATTATTATTTTTATTATCAAAATTATTGTTTAAATTATCATATGCTTAACAGTCCCTTAAATTGAGTTTAATTTAAGCACAAAGACACCCATTTGAAAGGTTTCAACGACACCAACACACTTATGCACTTTATTGTGAAAAATAATGCTTCATTAAAAAAAAATTAATGGAGGACTATATTTAATGCATAAAAATCCAAACTAAAAAAAATTATGTAAATAAGGTGTTGATTATCATAAAACTGGTTTATATGCTTCTGATATATGATAATGCATATCATGTAACTCACAAAATTAAATTATGATCACTACATCAGTTTGTGGAGAAAATTATAATTTTGGGATAATGTAAGCACTATTAATGCATAAAACTCAAAGTGAAAATTTTACATAAAAATTATGTCTTATAGTCATCAAACTTATTTGTATGATTTTTACATAAGAAAATAAACATCATACAATTTTTAGAATGAAGTTTTTAAGCTCTATGATGATTTATGGAAAAATGATAATTTCAATGGTCATATTAGTTTAAATTGATTTTTTAGTTCAATTTTAATGTTTAACTAAAGTAGGATATGTTTGGTTCTATTTTATTTTAGTTAATTTTAATTTCTCTTCATTTGGATTTTAATTTTAGATTAAATTAAGGTTAACTCGAGTCTTAGAACAAGTGAGGTTTAAGTTATAACTTATATAATCTTAGAACAAGTGAGGTTTAAGTTATAACTTATATAAGTTTAGTTCTATCATCTGAAGACACTAGGAGGAAAGACTTATGCCCCGATGAAGTTAGATATAAATCAAGGTAAATAGTTAACTGAAAGTAAGCTCAATAACTTGCTCGAGCTCCTTATTTTCTACTTATTGTTCTTATATGTATTGAGAAGGCACCAATATGAGGCGACTAAGGCATTATTGAATTGCCCAATAGGCTAGAAGCGATTTACTTCTAGCAAGGAGTTGCCCCTATCCATGCCAATAAAGGGCTCAACCGTAGAAGAAGAAGAAACGGTGGCACCTAGGCGGTGTGAAAGTTGAGCCCTACTTGATGTGATGAAATTTCAATCCTTCCATAGGTCGATAAAGACATACTATTTATCCTCACTCAACTTTACCATATAATGTCACATTCATAAAAGGGATATAGCTTGACTAAATTTTTCAGGAATTGATAAAAAAACTTGCTTTGTTTTAGAGGAGGCTCATCCTCTAGGACCGTCTATCTCTTTCCTTGCATTTTGCTCTCTAACACACTAACTCTAAGACCTCTTCCTCATCCAGTGGCTCCTCCCTCCACCTTCAACTATCATCTACCAGACGATAAAATGTTCTCCATCTTTAAAATCATCGATCACTCACCCCTTGGGGTGTAAACGAGCCGAATACGAGCGAGCTCAGACTCACCTCGTGTTCAGATCATTAAAAAATATCATACTTTGTGTTCGGCTCGTTTATCTTTTGAACACAAAAAATTTGTTCTTGTTCGACTTATTTACTTAGCGAGTCAAAAACGAGTTGTTCACGAACAAAGAGCCATTCTGACAATCCTAGTCACACTGCTATTGGATGTTAATGTTGGGGTGAGATTTAAATCTTATTATTTATATTAAAATGTCATTTAAATATTATTTAATATATTTTTATTCTATTTTTAAATTAATATGCTTAATTGTTTATAATTTTTTTTGTTCTGTTGTTAATTAATTTATTTAAAAATACTACTTTTTTAAAAGCGTGAGGGCTAATTTTATTAAAATAGAAAGGATGTATAGAGGTTGCATGAGAGGGCCCAACAGAGGCAGCCTACCCACACGATACCAAGTGCAGTATGACCGACTTTTTGTAAATCGACAAATACAAGAATTTGATGGTGCTACTAGAAGATTTAATTTCCAGCAACGGCGTCCAAAGACTTGATCGCGACTTTATAGATGTGTCTAATTTGATTAAGATATATAAATATAATA
>NW_018164709.1:358148-358750 GCF_001263595.1 Phalaenopsis equestris | reverse complement strand
TCTAACCTCTAGGGCCTTTCTAACATCCAGGACCTTCCAGGCTCTCCAGGCTCCAAATTCGCTCATTTTTGTATATTTTTGCTCCAATGACCCTAATTCATCATTCCTGCAACAAAACATCAAAAATATCTTTCTTTAAAGTGCAATATCATTAAAAACAGTATAAAATAGGTATGAAAATCTCAACATATTTTCCTTTGGTCACAGTACATCCCCAATAAAAAGTTACAGATAGGCTCAATAAAAAAATTAAAACAAATTTAAAACATGCAGAAAACAAGTAGCTAGGGACGAACCAGTTTAGTCCTGCCTCTTCCTCTAGTTTTTGAAGCGGAACCAGATAACAAACTTTGAAGAGTCGTGTGATTGTCATGAGTACATCAATTTTATTCAATATCAAAATCTCGATCTTGTATGCACTTCTTTCCTTTAAATATGGAAGTCATTTTTCGGATCTCCTCAATGCGGGAGAAATTCATGGTGGAAATCAAATATTTTTAGCTTGGAGTGAAGCTCTTACCTAGAGATGATCAAATCCGGTGTCAAAAAGCTTTGAAATTGCCTCCTAATCCAAGATCTCTCAAGCCCTAGGTCAAAAATGA
>NW_018164709.1:356136-357074 GCF_001263595.1 Phalaenopsis equestris | reverse complement strand
CTTCACAATTATAGATCCAATATTGATCGGCAGTCCCCTTTGGATGCAGTAATTCAAAATGACACTTTCTTTAGAAACTTTATCGATCTTCATTGTTGGTAACAGTTTCGCAGAAATGAAAAAGTGCCAATGTTTTCAAACGGGATTCAGAAGTGTTTTAAAAAAACTAACATACCCGTTCTCTCTCATTTCCCAATCGTCAGTTTTGTCTGTTAAATACTAGTAAATTTCATTCATCTAGTTTCTTGTTGGGACGAAATTGGAATAGTGGCAGACATGAACATTCTCTATCATATATAATTTGTTGATCCGTGCAGGAGTGAGTGATCCATCTCCCTCGCACAAAAACAACTCCTTGGTTGATTCCATGCAAATTTGCATAAAACTTTTTTGCCACTAGAAGCACCACGGCAGCAGTAGTGTAGCACAACACTTCCCATCTTCGCCGCACTATTGTTTCTTCAATATCAATCGTGGGATTATTCAATCCGCGATTCACAAATCCTCGTTATTTGATTAATCTTTTCTTTGTCAGCAACTTGTTGAAGATTCGCTGCGCCTCCGCACTAATAAACTTTCACCGATTGAAAACTCGCATTTTGGGATTATCAGAGGAATTGGATGCATAGGAATGAAATTGGTAGAGTTTCACTTCGTTTTTTAAGGGAAAATATGAATTACAATTTGAATTTTTTAGTTTAAAAAGACTATTCCCGCCCAAAAACCGTCAAAAATCGCCACTCGAACACAAGAAACCGTCATCTCACCGGTCTCGCCGTCGGCGGCCTCAAGGGCATCGTCGGCGCGCCTCTGTATTAATTTTGTCTAGACTCTCGGGAAAAACCCACCGTCCGCTCCCCCGTCCCTAGGCAAAATTTTCACAGTTTCGCTCTGGTTCGAATGCGTTTCAATTTTTCTTTATGGATCCAATTTTTAAG
>NW_018164709.1:339131-342434 GCF_001263595.1 Phalaenopsis equestris | reverse complement strand
TATGTAATTTTAATAACTATTAAATAACTAATTATACTAATGAAGGTTCTAATGTGATATTTAATATATAAGAAAGCATCCTTCTTCTTGTCAAGAAATTATAGTGAATGGATAAAGTGAATTAGTTCTAGTTGTATTGTGTCAAATAGAAGCATACATATTCTCTACCCTTTGGTCAAGGCATAAAGAACATTGACTAATCCTATGCTTGTTTACTGAATCTGCGGTTAGGCTGGGAGGATACCGGCTCTCACTTTGGAGCTCCCACGTTCCCCTCACCTGAGAGCTAACATCTACACTTCAGCACCCAAACAATAGGATTGAATTGGAGATTTTAGTCTATCACTCTAAAATCTCTAATTCTATGCCCGAGAATAATATATCCCTATTTATTTACACCCAACTTCCAAGGGCTTTGACCTTCCTGAATCTTGGATGTAATCTTCACTTTAGTTGTAAAACCCAACATATTTTAACAAATTAATTGGCGAGATTGAAAGGAGATTGAAATCGAAGTGAAAAGATCATCACAATTTCTTAAACATTTGCATGGCTTCGCCAATTTAAATCACCATTTCACAAAAAAACAATGCACAGTCATTGTGTTGAGATTTTTCAATGCTTTAAGAAATTTAAACTCATGAGGAAAACACGACAAAACTCGAAATTCATAAATAAAATTAAAGTCATACAAACTACAACAAGTAAATAACTTATCTCTAAATTCTCCCCAAGAACACTTTTTGAAGTTCCTCTGAATCTCTTCCTTTCTTTACAACACACATAATTCCTTTTCGAAGTAGCAAGGAGGAAGAAATCTCTCAATTTCCCTCCACTCCTATAATTTCTCGAAGAAATCCTCACAATTGTTACACACTAATGGAACCTACCTAACCTCTAGGGCCTTTCTAACATCCAGAACCTTCCAGGCTCTTCAGGCTCCAAATTCACTCCTTTTTGTATCTTTTTGCTCTAATGACCCTAATTCATCATTCCTGCAACAAAACATCAAAAATATCTTTCTTTAAAGTGCAATATCATTAAAAACAGTATAAAATAGGTATGAAAATCTCAACATATTTTCCTTTGGTCACAGTACATCCCCAATAAAAAGTTACAGATAGGCTCAATAAAAAAATTAAAACAAATTTAAAACATGCAGAAAACAAGTAGCTAGGGACGAACCAGTTTAGTCCTGCCTCTTCCTCTAGTTTTTGAAGCGGAACCAGATAACAAACTTTGAAGAGTCGTGTGATTGTCATGAGTACATCAAGTTTCATCCATTAAGTTTCCAAGTTGAAGTGTGCCCCCAACCTTCTTCTTTCGCCGAGAAGTGTAAATATGTCATTCTTCATTTGAAGACTGACTCATTTGATCATCGGTATGATTTAATATTACAACCACAGTAGAAGGAAAGACAGTCATTGCCACAACGATAGATTCTAGTTTATGTGAAGTGTGAATTGTCACATCTGCACCTGATGCTTTCTGAATAGGAGCTGGGGGCTATCCTGATTTTTGGTTCGAACATTATCCGTTGCAGTATGGTCAGGAGAAGCGATCCCAGGGGCAGACACCAAGTTTTATCTTGTGGTGATTCCCTCTTCAGGTTGGCTGCCATCAGGTTTACTGGGAGCGCGTTCAGGCACGTAGGGTACACTAACAACATGTTTTTGCTTTTGATTATTGGTTCTCAACCGTGGGTGCACACTTATCTTAAACATTTCTCCTGTGGGTGTCTAAACATCTTGCAGTGCTTGTATTAGTAAGGTTTTTGTTCCATAATGATTTTTTGCCAATAATCATTGTGAGCAGAGCCAAACCAGACTTCTTTCGACTTCTTTTATATCTTGTAGTGTAATATCTCTTTCAATCAAAATCCTTGCAATAAAGGGCCTTAAGAAATGAATTGTAGGTAAGTTTACCAGAAAAATTTTTCCAAGAATTGTCCCAATTGCATACAAGATAGGTAGGTCAAAGAATTGAAGCTTGAGTTTAGGTAATGAGAACCAGATAGGCACAATTGGAGGTTCTTGACTGGGATCAAAATTAGGGGTCCATTTGAGCAATTTCATATGTTTTCCCTTGATTGTGATGAATTTCTTTGAGAAAATTCTTGTGTATTCTTCTTCTATGCTCAGCTGTATCATAACATTTCTTCCGTCGAAATGACCCACCTGTCAATCTCCAACTAATTTTGAAATCTTCAAAAACCTTTCTGATAATCTCCATCTTATGGCAACCTAATTGGAACTTTCCAACTAGTGTAAATTTGTATTTTCCTACACGAGTTGAAAATTCAGCGTCAGAGAAGAATATTGTCGGTTTGCCTGTTTTTTTCTCTACTTTTTTTATGAGATTGCAATCTCCATGTCCTGTAACAGAATTATGGTACATCTGCGGGAATATCGAACTATCTGCGAGGTGGAAAAGAGAGCCGCGTTTGTGAACCACTGTAGCGTATGAGGGTTTGGCGGGGTTATCATTGGCGAGGGCGACAACATAAGAAAGCCCTGAGGCCATAAGCGTACTTAACACAAGCACTGCAGCGACTGCCGCCTACGAAGGGACGCGGGCAGTCGAGCAGAAACTCTGACATATAATTCTTTCAAGTCAAAACAAGTCGAACATGAACAAAAAAAATCTTTGTTCATCTTCAGTTCGTTTATTTATTGAGCGCAAAAAAGCTCGTTCGTTTAGCAAATGAATCGAACACAAGCTTCTTAATAAAACAAACATGAACTATTCACGTACAACGAACTTTTTTGACAACTCTACTCGTCTTGGAGGTGGTGGAAAATTTGATCAGCAGTGCTGCTAGTGGATTAGTTGACTAGACCCTCAACTTTTTCTTCTAATAGACCGAGTCCTCTTCATTGGCTAGCTCTCCACCAACCATCTCCTATTTCTCGTCATTGCTCAATGAAAGTGTTTCTACAAAATATATCAGGTTATTTAATTCCTTGAACTTCTCCACAAAACTTCTCCCCTTAATGAGGATTAACTTGTTAGTTTCTTTTTTTTGAAAAACTACAATAGAAGAAAAAATTGATAAATATATTTATGTGTGCCAATCGACACCATTCCGAGTTTCCTCTGCCATCTTTTTGGTCTAGCTGTTGTTGGATGTTAAGGTTGGGGCGAGATTTAAATCTTATTATTTATCTTAAAATGTCATTTGAATATTATTTAATATATTTTTATTCTATGTTTAAATTAATATTATTAATTGATTATAATTCTTTTTTGTATTGTTGTCGATTAAATTATTTAAAAACTATATATGTATGTATATATATATAT
>NW_018164709.1:333984-339121 GCF_001263595.1 Phalaenopsis equestris | reverse complement strand
TATATATATATATATATCGTGTTCAGCTTGTTTATATATCCAGCACAAAAAAGCTTGTTTGTTTAGCAAACAAATCAAACACAAGCTTCTCAATAAGACAAACATGAACTGTTCGCGAACAAGGAGCTGTTTTGACAACCCTACTCGCCTTGGAGGTGGTGGCAAATTTGATCAATTGTGCTGCTAGTGGACTAGTTGATGAGACCCTCAACTTTTCCTCCTACTAGACCGAGTCCTCTTCATTGGTTGCCTCTCCACCGCCATCTCCTTTTCCTCTTCATTTCTCAATGAAAGATTTTCTACAAAAGATATAAGTTTATTTAGTTCCAATTTCTTGACAAAACGTCTCCTCTTAATTAGGATTAACTTGTTAGTCGCTTTTTTTTTTTGAAAATCTACAGTAGAAGGGAAAATGGGTAAATATATTCATGTGTGCCCGCCTATCGACAACATGAAGAGTCCTTTGCCATCCTTCCCTCACCAAGTTTTATTGTCCTTATCAATGGTGATATCCTAAAACTTCTAGCCATCCCTGGTCACTTCTCTTTATATTCATTCAACAAACACCTTGACGAGAAAGGGAGACTTAAGGTGCTTAGGTGCGCCAAGTTTTTTATTTAACACCCGATAGGCATGTTGAAGAATCACGTGTGATAATTTCATCTTAGGTTACACATTGGGGATTGAGACCGTTCTCATCCCAATCACCCGTTCCTTGTCCATAAAAATTAAGCTAAATTTGCATTTTCAACCTACTGATCTTGCTACTAGGGAACTTGTTCAATCCTTTAGGATAAGACTGAATGGTGAAGAGGGTGTCATGAACCAAGTCAAATATACATTACCAAGGTAATGATGATGGCCATCGAGTTTGGCATCACCTGAGTCAGAACAAAACCAAAGAATTAAAAATTTTATACTAGTTTGTTGCAAGGATACTGCCACAAATCTATTCTAAACGAGCCCAATAGAATATTATTTAATTGATGTATATGATATTTTCCCCCTCTCGTGCTTCTTGGCCTCTCTCAGCCAAATAGAAGAGAATAAGGCACCCACCTACCTATATTGGCCCACTTTCTCATAAGTCCTCTTCAATGACTCCATCAAATCAAATGTCACAAAGAAGATAGAGAAGCTCTAGAAAAAAAAAAAAGGACAAACATAACTAAATCACCATAGAAAAAAACCCTTATATTGGGGGTAAAGAAATGTAACTGTCAAATGTAAGGAAAAAAAGTAAAATACAGGACATCAAAAACCAGAAAGGCCCATTTGATAAAGATAGTCTAATCAATATACAATTCAAATAGAAAAAGTATCACTTTTTATTCAAACAAAACACCTAAATTTATTACAAAATGTCTAAATACAAATAATTACATTGATTCAAGGAAGGAACTAAGAATCCATATGGAGGTATGAAACGATATGGGCCTAGAGATGACTAAGAAAATAAGCCATTGAAACTGAAATTCACCTTTGATCTTAAACTGACTTTAACGAGTGGTCTCCACATGGAACTGATATAATACAGACATCTCCTTGACATCCATCAATTATTTTTGCAAATTGGCAACCATACTCTTCATAGTGACAACTTCTCACTCTAGGTTATCTAGTCGGGCTACTTGTTTAGGCAAATTTGTGGCATAAGTGACAACAACGGTGTGCGCCAAAGACTCTTAGCCTCATCCAAGAAAGGTTGACATATTTCCTTGCAACCCCCTTTGGTCTCTCTCTCTCTCTCTCTCTCTCTCTCTCTCTCTCTCTCTCTCTCTCTCTCTCTCTCTCTCTCTCTCTCTCTCACACACACACACACACACACACACACATATTAACATCCTCATCCACCAATCCCAAGGAAACCTCTCCATGCTTTGGTTGGCCAACTCCCTCAACCACTCGTCATTCCTCAAGAAAAAGTTTGGAGGCTCATTTAGATAAAGCCGACCCAAGTTCTTTGCATAAGAGCAAGGACTACTAAATTCACCAAGAGTAAAGCACTCTATAATCAAGACAAGGATGTTAAATTAAAATATAATTTAATAGAGCATGAACAAATCAATAAAATTTTTTATATATTTTTTGGCTTGAATTGAGCATGTATTTCTAAATTTGTTGGGATCCACTCTCCCTTACTCATCTGCTCATAATCCAATAAGCCCAAGGAAGCCAAACAGTCTTATGGTGGTGGATCGTCAGTTAGATTGAGCATTGGTGGTTTTCCCCCTAAACTTACTACCACTACAATAGTATATATTAGAGTCATACTAGATGAGTCCCCTTGATACGAAGACATGTTGCTCATTTTTTGCATCGTTTTCATCTTTAATACTTTTTCTCCTTCTCTGTAGCTCTACTTGTGGAACATGTTGAGAAACAAATGTTAGTCTGGGATGTTCATATAAGATTAAGTAAGATCCACCATAGTTAAGTATGTAAAAAACAAGAGACGAGATTTGGGAAGCTAAGAGAGGATATTGAAGAAAATGAGTTCAAGAGATGTCTCATCACTTTATTTATAAGAACCAATAACCTGAAACTCAAGGGAGCACTCAAATTATGACCATTAAAAGTCAGAATGAATTATTATATAAATTCTTGCATTCTTATTACAATGTATTTTCATAGGATACGAGAGAATCAAAGAGCTAAATATTTATAACTAAAAGTGGCTACTCATACAAAAAAATGAAAGGTTCTCATTCTACCTTCCAGTACGAGCCTTTTGAATAATAAAGTCTGTTGATAGGCTAAGATGTCATCTTTGGGCATTAGATGATTTTACAAGAGTTAGCCAAATTAATGCTCATGATTCATGTTCAAAACATCTAGTATGAAAAGGCCTAGTAGTGGGGGTGGGGTACAAGAGTTACCGAAGGCAAGGAGTCTCCAATTCACTAAAGTAGTCAGATGGAAGAAGATCTCTCCAATATCTCAATCTTAGTACGGACATGACCAACACGAAAGCCATATATTATACAGGCATGAATGTCTCATTTTATAAAATAAACCTCTATAATATATGGGGTATTAAATTTAAACTATGATCTAATGCCCGAGATTCTTCATCTAATAGATCCAAGTTAGAACCTCTATGATTCCCATCATTATTCACATCCTTAGAATTTACTCAGCTGAGCTCCCTACCTCCATCTCTCTCTTTCATATTTTCTTATTTTTCTTATGTGTACTGAGAAGACATCAATATGAGGTGACCAAGGCATTATCAAATTGCCACCCAATTGACTTGAGGAGAATGAGTTCTAGCAAGGAGTTACCCGTATTCATGACAAGAAAGTACTCAACCATAGAAGCAGAAGAATGGTGACACCTAGGTGGTAAGCAAACATAGCCCTATGTGATGTCATGAAATTCCAATCAGTTGATAAAAGCAAACTAATTACCATCACTCAACTTCACCTTATCATCTCACATTCATAAAAGGGATTAGCTCAACTGAATTCTCCATGAAATGATAAAAAAATTGCTTTATTTTAGGGGAGGCTCACCCTCTAGGATCGCCCACCCCTTCCTCTTGTAGTTTACTCTCTAACAGACTCACTCTAAGAACTCTACCTCACCCAGTGGGTCCTCCTCTCCACCTTCATTGGTTATCTACCCGACAATAGAATGTTATCCATCACTAAAATCATCGATCTTTTGTCCCGGAGATGGTGGCAAAATAGTGCTGCTAGTGAGAGCTGAGGAGACCCCCACCTCTTCTTCCTATCAGACCGAGTACTCTTCATTGGCTACCTCTCCACTGACCATCTCCTTTTCCTCGCCCTTGTCTAATAAACAATTTTCTACAAAAGATAAACTATTATTTCATTCCTTCAAATTTTCAACAAAACGTCTCCTCTTGATGAGGAACTCTAGGCCACATGCAAGCAAGGTTGACAGATTTCCTTGCAACCTACTCTTGCCTCTCTCTCTCTCTCTCTCTCTCTCACACACACACACACACACACATACATCCTCATCCATCAATATCAAGGAATCCTCTCCATGCCTGGGTTTTCCAACTCCCCCAACCACTTGTCTTTCCTTAAGAAAAAATTCTAGAGCCTCGTTCAGGTTCAGTCGGTATGAGTTTTTTTTGCTAGAGTTGGGACCAAAAAAATCACGAAGATTAATCATTTATTGACCTCATTTTTGGTTGAGGTCTAGTTTTTACTCTTTAGTTGCTTAGGGTCTAGTCATTGGACTTTCCTGTTGACTATTCCTAGAGGGCTGGAAAAGGAACCCTCACCAATAGAAATTCTAAACCCTTCTTTGCTCAGCTTGAAGTTTCACATATAGGTCATAACCTCTAGCACTTAGTAGGTGGGGTCAATATGGAGGAGCTCAAGGGGAGTCCCTCATAAAATGGTCATGCCTTAGGAATAACCCTGGGTGATCTGGTTTTGGTGGGGCTAACTTGCACACACTACACTCTCTCACATACCCTTAACCCTAAGATCTCTTAGTTTGGTTTCCTGACTCCTTTTGGAAAGTGACCAAAGTAAAATATGTTGAGATTTTCGTACCTCTTTTATATTGTTTTTAATGATATTGCACTTTAAAGAAATGTATTTTTTTAAAAAAAGGTAGTTTTTATGTTTTATTGCAGAAATAATGAATTAAGTTCAATGGAGTAAATAGATGCAAAAAGGAGTGAATTTGGAGCAAAAATAACCAAAATGTGGAGAATTGCACTAGGACAAAATCTCCAAAAGGTCGCCGACGGCGCCATCGACGGTTATGTGTACTTGTACAATGGATAATGCCGGATTTTGGAGGGGTGCATAAACAACTCTTGGGAAAACTCATCCACATCTTTAAAGAGAAGATTTTGGCCGAAAATAGAGGAGTTCTGGAGGTTAGATAGGTTCCATTAGCGTGTAGAGAGCTTGCTAGAGCGTGTAACTATGAGGAATTCTTCGAGAAATTGTAAGAGTGGAGGGAAAGTGAGAGATTTCTTCCTCCTTGCTACTTCGAAGAGGAATTCTGTGTGCTGTAAAGAAAGGAAGAGATTCAAAGGAACTTCAAAGAGTGTTCTTGAGAAGAAATTTAGAGATAAGTTATTTACTTGTTATAGTTTGTATGGCTTTGATTTTATATATGAATTCCGAGTTTTGTTGTGCTTTCC
>NW_018164709.1:304910-333683 GCF_001263595.1 Phalaenopsis equestris | reverse complement strand
TGAGGGGAACGTGGGAGCTCTGAAGTGAGAGCCGGTATCCTCCCAGCCTAGCCGCAGAATCAGTAACCAAGCATAGGATTAGTCAATGTTCTTTATACCTGGATCAAAGGGTAAAGAATAGGTATGCTCCTATTTGACACAATATAAATTGAACTAATTCATTTTATCCATTCACTATAATTTCTTGACAAGGAGAAGGATGTTTTCTTATATATTGAATATTACAAATTAAACCCTACTTTCTATCATTAGTTATTTATTAGTTATCCAAATTATCTACTTATTTCAAGTGCCTATTAGTGACAGATAAGCAAATTGAACGCCATCATTGTAGTTGAAGTATTAATTTTTATTAAGCCTTAGTCTGTAGTACTCTATTTCTCCCTATGGGATCGATAACTAGGACTTCATTAGAGTCATATATTACTTAAGCGATACGTATACTTGCGTTGACAAAATTGATTTTGACATTATTGAGTATTATATCTATACATCTTTATTAAATCAAACACATATATATAAAAAATCACAGTCAAGATTTTGACACCGTTGCTGGAATTTAAATCTTCTAGTAGCGTCATCAAATTCTTGTAATTGTCGATTTACAAAAAGAAAAAGGTCGGTCAGAAAGCTCATATAAATGACCCTATACCCCTAGTTTTTGGCTACGAGGGTTAGAACCAACATATTGAGCATCCAAAATGAGTCCTCACATGGCTCCTATTGGTTTGATATGGATTCATGGCTTGCTGGCCCATTTTGGGTCCAAAATCACCAAATTACCAAAATAACACAAAAAATTGCCAAAATTACCAAAATACTCCTAATGACCTAAAAATTTCAAAAATTCCCAAAAATTCCAAAATAATCCCAAATATTCTCAATTTTAATTTTTTATCATCAATTTGAGCAGATTTGACCAATTTTATCCAATTTGACCAAAAGCCCCAATTTGCAATTAAAGGCCTAAATGTCCCCAAATTAACCCCAATCTTAGCCCAATTGACCCCAATCTTGTCCAATTTCAATTCCAAATAAAAACTCAGCATCCCTAATTCAAAATTCAACTATAAATAAAATTCAAGCCCAGTTTGATTAATTGCAAGCCTAATTCCATTCAAATCAAAAAGACCCTATTTAACCATATGCCTAAATCCATCAAATTGGCCCACTAATTCAATTCAAAATCACTTGAAATTTTGCCACATCGCTCATGACATATTCCTACACCAAACTCAACATTTAATTAGCCCAAATTCAATTTCAATTTTAAAGGCCCAAGCTCACTACACTTAATTCAAAAAAGCTAGTGTCCAAAGCCCACATGACAATTATTTCTTTCCATCATCCATTTGATTAAAATCATTGCTAAAGTCCAAAATCTAAAACCAAATCATTCCAAATCAAGCATCATGCCAAACTCCACTAAAATATTTCATAAATTCAAAAAATCCCTCCTTATGAAAATTAGCCAAGCCACATGCAAGCCATGAAGCCACTCCCAAGCCATAGGCAAGCCATGAGAGCCATGCCACATCACAAGCTATTATTGGAAAGAGGCTAAAACACTTTCAAATATCCTTAAGATTCTCTTAACCCTACCCATGAATCACTTAAACCCATGATTAACCAAATCTCTTCGGATGGAGACTTCTCCACATCACTTTAGTTGGCCCATCTGACCCTCTTCAGCCCAACACCAACCTTGGTGGCTGAACCCAAACCAAACCATGTCTTGACCCAATTTGACCCAAAATGGCCCTTTTCTCATATTATTTCAATCACACACCTTTACACATGAACAACCCCAATTGACATCACCAAAACCAAGCTCTGACCTCCCTGAGTCAGATGGTGATCCCTCCCTGGCCGTCCAACCACCTTGGTGGCCGGAAAACCAAAAACTAAAAGCTCCACCTATGCCAAAACTCAAAATTAAACCCATCCAAGTTGTCTCATCCCAATTAGATTTTTGCACCTTGTTGGAATCCACATAAGCAACTAAAGCACCCATCAATTTCCACTGGTGGCCTCTCTAAGCCCATCTATTTAGACCCCCCCGCCATGGTCAAAGAAGGAGAGCTTGAAATTCCTTGGGGAGACTCTGCCAAATTGCTTCTAGAGCTTCCTTAAGACCCCTTGAGTTCAACCCAATCATCCCAAGCCACTCAAATCCACTGCTCGAGCGCAATTTTGGAGCTCAAATCCAAGGCCGAAACATGACACTCACCAAATCTCCACCAAATTCAAATTAATTGCGCTCACACCATCTCCACAGTGAGAGAGGAAGATCCCCCATAGAAGCCCCATCACCAGAGCACCCTAAGGCGGACTTTGATCAACCCCCCAATTCACCTTTGGTCGAATTCATATATAGGCGATTCACCATAGCTAAAGGCTCCATCCTTAGGGTCTTGGGACCCTCACGAAGCTTCCACAAGCATCCAATTAAGGCTTCCCCTCTTGTACCAAGGTACCAAGGTATTGAAAGTTAACCCTGAAAGTTAACCCTAAATTGAGCTTCATTTGATTCTTCATGTGCATAGAATTGATTTAAGAGTCAATTAACCGAATGAATATGTTCTCCTAGTCAAGACGAGTCTACAAGAACAAACCTTACTTGACTTGGTTGAGTATCGAGCGAGATATTAACCCTAGAAAATGGATGGGTTGTAGGCATGATGCGCTGAGGACGATGATCATGCGTCATTGGATCGCATGGAAGACTTTGATCGCGTCGGATGAGGAGACGGAGCGGAACCGCGGGACGCATGGCAGCTGGTGTGGCGGCAGCGCCGAATCAGGAGACGCTTTGTGTAAAGTTCGGAGACGCCTAGGATGCGCTGGCTCCGCGTCACCTAAGTAGAAAAATAGGATATTTTTCTTATTTATTTAATTCTCACAATTTCAAAAATGCATAAATTTGTATAGAAAAATCATAAAAATAAAATAAAAAAATACCATATTGCTAAGTGAGGAGAATAATGTGGAAACATTTTCAAGTTTATTTCATGCAAGTATTATTTTTAATTAATTAAATGGTGTTTTTCTTATTTAAATCTCCATTTTCATAGGCATTTCACCATGACTTAAGCTTTGGGGTTTTGATTCTACATGTTATTAGGATTCTTTTCATGATTTTTTCAAGGTTAGAAGAGATCTCTAGGCATAGATATATATTTTTCAAGTTAATGGTCCTTGTTTTGGTCTAAGAAGTATAATAATTAAAAAACTCATCAGAAAAATACAAAACTTATTTTTGTAGGTTCACTGTTGTAGGTTCACTGTGGTCAGAGGAGGATCCTAAGAAAAATATAAACTTGATTTAACTCATTAAAAATTATTCTAATTGTCACCAACTCTAAAAAATGAAATAAAATTAATTTGAAGTAATTATAAATGTAAATGACATGAAAACTATTCCACACTATAATTTAATGTTAGGGGAGCTCCCCATAAAAATTTCAAGTTAATTAGAGTTAATTTGGTCACTTAAATGGATTAATCAAGTGAAACAACATTTTTGACATTAAAATAATTATAATCATTATAATAATTAAAATATAATTCAAAAAAATTACCAAAGTTGGTTTTTGGAGCTTCTTATAACCAATAGAACCTAAGTAAAATAAAATTTAAATAAAAATAAACACTTCATTTTTTAGTTAATTTTAAGCCTTTAAATAATTAAAAATTGAGCAAAAATCATAAAATTACAAAAACACACTAAAATGTCACATTTGACTTTCTGGTCACTTGGAACAAATTAAAATAATTTTTCCAATTTTCTAAGTCAAGATATTAATTTTAAAAGAGCTTAAAAATGGATTTTCCCTATTTTTCACTAAAATAATCCTAATAATTAAAATATAAGTCAAAAAAATATGAAATTTGTTTCTTTAGGTTTCATGGACTCAGAGGGATTTAATAAAAATATAAAACTTAATTTTTCACTTAAATATTATTCTATATTTAATTAATACTCAAAATAAATAAATTATTTTAATAATTAAATTAAACTTCTAAAAATCATGAAAATTGGTTCAAGTGGTCATCTGACCTAAATGAACTTCCAATAATTTTCTTAAGGATAAAAGTTTTATTTTGATGAAGTTATTAAATTTTCATTAAAAATTCCTATTTTTGCATTAAAAACAATTATAAAAATTAAATAAACTTGAAAAAAATCACATTTTCTCCTCTGATGTTTAATTAACCCATGAATGAGGTAACATAAAATTTTCAAGTCATATGAGGTAACATAAAATTTTTCAAGTCATTTGAGTCTAATTTAATTAATTATAGGGTGTTAAGGCCTTAGGGGCAAAAGTATAATTTTAGAATTTAATGTTTAATTAATATTTAGGCCTAATCAAGAGGGTAAATGGGTGATAAGTGATTTAAAAAAAAAAACATTTCTTGATGATTGAAACATAAAAGGGATAAGTGGTAGAAACAAACATCACTTTGATTTCATAAAGAATAAATTTATAATTTTCCAAATTAATGAAATTTCAAAGAATAATTAAATAGGAAGATAATAAGGTGAGGGATTTGATTTTTAGAAGATCATAACTCACTGATTTTAACCCCCAACTAATGGTTTTGAGATGATTTATAATTCATGATAAGGATTAAGAATATAAATATAAAAAAATCATTTTTTGCAATAGTAGTGAACTATGCTTAATCAAAATTTTGTCTAATAAGGTTTTAGAAAATAACTTATAATTAATTTAAAATCTTTCAAAACATTACAAGCCTATTTTCAAAAATCAAATTAATTAAATTCCTTGATTAAGTCAAGTTGCTCCCAAAATGTCTTTACCTATATAATCCCTAAGTGAGATATCAAGTGATGGTTACCCCACTTAAGGGATAATCAAAACATCATGATTCACTAAGCATAAGGGTATTAATTGGATGAACTATATAACAAATACAATAAGACTAAAACGAACTCAAGGCAATTCTAGGGACTATGAAATTGTCTAGGGTATTACCCGAGACTTCTTCATAATCCTTTGGAAATTTTGAAGGACATCTGGACTTATTATGATTTGCTTAATGAAGTCATCCTCAAAATTTGGAACCACCAATATATGACATAGGATCTGGTAGACACAACTCAAACTTGTATTTTCTACTTTCCTTATAAGCATGTTTTAATTCCTGCAAAATTATATATACATATATGTGCTTTGCAAGTACTGACTTTTCAGGCGGAGGAATGAGAAAACTCGCCATGTATACTTTTACAGTTTACAATGCTTCCTTTTATCATACTTTCTACACTGTACTTTTATGCTTACGAACTTGCATGCTAAGCAACAATGTCACCCTGCATGAAAACCAAGACTACTAGGATAACCACAAAACTGAAACCAAAACCAAAATTAAAATTGATCAAGATAAAATTCACCACCACAACATTCAAAATATAAAACAACTCAAAATTTAATCACAAACTTCACAAAACAACAATTGCAACTAAATTAAGACGTGTCTATCGGATAATCAGGAATCTCTCGGAGGAGGTAACCTACGGTTGCTAATGAGATTTCCCACGGTCGAAATGAAAATATGGAACTCATTAAGTTGAGTTTAGTAAATTCATTTGGACTAAGTGAATTCGATAGAAAATAGTGGTACCGAAACGAGGGAACCGTAGGATCCTAACTGGTGTCGCTCTAATCAACTTTAATTTGCCCCATAATATTTAAATGACCATAACCATAGGTACATTTGATTTGACATTATGACTTAACACATTAGAAAACTTAAACTCGTCACGACAAGGAGCTTGGAGCTAGCATTATGAGCAGCACGATCATCTTCAGTAGCAAAAGAATCTACGACAACATATCTTTCCTTAGAATTAAATAATAATCCATAGGATTTTGAGGTTGTTTGCTTATGCAACATAAATCCTTAATTTATCTTTAAGCCTTTGTATAGCTTTGCTATACAATATAAGCCCAAACTCGTCTTAGGATTCCGAGGTTGTCATCTGTTACGACCTAAATCCTCACATCTTTCAGACTATTTGTGTGATCGTTTCACATGAATGTAAGCCTTAAATAATAAAATTAGCAATAAGAAATATTCAATAATTCTAATCTCCAAAATTGAAGCCAAACAATAGGATAACTTGGGAAGTCATCGAGGATCACCTCCATATCTATGACATCCCATAATATTTTCTCATTTGGATTCCAAAATAAAATGTTCCAAACTTGAATCATTACCCTTTCGCAGATCTCTATCCGATCTCGTTGAAAAGTCTTAATCCTTTGAACTCTTTGAAGATAATATTCTCTGATTTTTATCGAGATTTTTCTTAGGTAACTTCAGTTATCTAGGATGTAATTAACTATAAGGACTTGCTTTTATATGAAGCATTTCCGAACCGAGCTTAATATAAACCCTATTTAATTTTTCGTATTAAATAGGGGAACTTGTCGACAAATAAAATGGTTTCGTAAACCAAACAAATGTCATATATTTCTTAGTTTATTTGATCGAGCCTCATCCTCAAATCTTGTGTTTATCTTTCAGGATAGATACAGTGTAATGCTCTTTCATTTAAACCATGAAAAATATAGGGTCGGTTTGATTTCATACTTATTTAAA
This sequence comes from Phalaenopsis equestris, assembly GCF_001263595.1. NCBI lineage: Eukaryota > Viridiplantae > Streptophyta > Magnoliopsida > Asparagales > Orchidaceae > Phalaenopsis > Phalaenopsis equestris. The sequence continues at coordinate 327,050 of NW_018164709.1, read as the reverse complement.
ACTAAAAATATATATAAATTAAAATGTCCTTCTGAAGCGGGTGACGGAATTTCAATTCGAGTAACCGACAGCTTCTTACGGGCAACTCTCCAACCAAAAATAGAGTGACAGCTTCTGGCGACTCCGCTGGGGACTAACCAAAATAGTGCCGATAACACTCTATAATCAAAACAAGGAAGTTAAATTAAAATATAATCTAATATAACATGAACAAATCAATAAAAGTTTTGATATATTTGTTGGCTTGAATTGAGCAGACATTTCTAAATTTATAGGGATCCATTCCTTTACTCGTTCGCTCATAATTAAATGAGCCAAAGGAAGCCGAACCAATCTTTTATGGTGGCGGGCCCTCAGTTGAATCAACCATCAGTGGTTTTTCCCCTAAAGCTACTATCACTACAAGGATATCTATTTGAGTCAACATGTATGAGTTCTTTTGACAAGATGTGTTGCCCCTCTTCTACTCTCTGCCATCTTTTGTACCTTCTCTCCTTTTTTGCACTTCTTCTTGTGGAACATACTGAGAAGTAGATGTTTGTTTGAGATGTTTTTATAAGATCAAGTAAGATCCATCATAGTTAAATATGTAAGCAAAAAGCGACGAGATTTTGGAAGTTATAAGTGGATATTGAAGAACATGAGTTTAAGAGATATCCCATCACTCTATTTATAAGAGCCAATGATATAAAAATCAATAGAGCACTCAAATTATGACAATTAATTAAAAGTCAAGATAAATTATTATTATCAGGGTACGAGATAATCAGGGAACTACATATTTACACTAAAAGTGTCTATTCAGGTCAACAAAGAATGAATGATTCTCAGTCTTCCTTGTAGTACGAGCCACCAGAATAGTAAAGTCTGGAGGTAGTTGAGGAGAAGATCAGCTTAGAGCATTAGACGATCATATAAGAGCCAACTAAATTAATGCTCATGACCCAAGTTCAAAAGACAAGAGTACAAAAGGCCTAATTGTGGGGCCAGGGTACAATAATTACCAAAGCAAAGAGCCTTCATATTCACTAAAGTAATCAGATGGAAGAAGATCTCTCCAAAATCTCAATCTCAGTGGAGATATGACCAACAAGAGAACATATATTATGCGAGTTTAAATGAATCATTTTATAAAATCAGCCTCTTTAACATAGGAGGTATTAAATATAAACTATGAGCTAATGCTCGAGATTCTTTATCTAATAGAGCCAAGGAAGAACCCCTATAGTTCCCATTATTATGCACATCCGTAGCATTTACTTAGCCGCGCCTCCCTCCCTCCATCCATCTCTCTCTTCTTTTCCTGTTTAGCCTAGTTTACGACAATCTATTTCTTGAGTGTGATTTAAGGACTAATCTGAGTTTCCGACAGTCTTTTCTTGTTCAGCCTAGAATCATAAGATTTATAAATTGAAATACAATATGATATTTGTGACTTCTTTTATTCATAAGACAAGATTTAAATGTCTTATAATTTACACAAAACATTTTCTTAATTTTTAATTAAAAATTCTTTTTGTTTTAGTTAATAGTTTCTATTAGGAAGATCTACACACATAAAATTGAATAATTATATTTATTTTTTAATTCTTTAACTCTTAAACAGTATTAAAAATATTATTAATATTATTTTCAAAATAAAAAAAAAATACGTACATATTTTTGTAGCATTTACGAACATAACACCAAATTTTTATGTATTTAAAGATTTAACACCTTAACTTTGCTTTCTTACCTTTATATCAACCAAATCCTCCATATCATATTAAAATAATCACCATTATTAGTGTAATACACATTTCACTCTTATATAACGTAATATGTATGTAAAAATTAATCAATAAGGTGCTATTTATATAAAATTTAATGTTTAGTTGTTCGAAACATAAATATATAATAATTTGGGTGATATTTATGCAAACTTTTCTATATTTTAATGTTATTAAAAAAATTAAAATTAGGGATGTAAACGAACCGAACATGAACGAACAAAGCTTGTGTTCGTGTTTGGTTCGTTTGAAGTTTAATTTGTTTGAAATAAGCTCGTGTTCGAAATTGTTCGTGAAGTCACTGTTCATGTTCGTTTCTTAATGAACGAGACGAACACGAGCTGTTCGCGAACGACGAGCTAGTTTGACATCGCTAATATTAATATATATAAATAATATATTATATTAATCATAAAACTTATAATATACTTATTATATATAAATATATAATATCTATATTAGTATATTATTAATATAGTATATTAATATATTATTACCATTAATTTATTACATATTATAATTTATAAATTTTAATTTTTTAAAATATTATAAATTATATATATATATATATATATATATAATTTAATTTTTAAAAAATAATAAATTTTTAAATATAATTATTTTAAATTATTTTATATTTCGAACAATAACGATTCGAACAAGAACGAACACATAACTGTTCGTGTTTGATTCGTTTAACTAACCGAACGAAAATTTTTTTTTAACGTTCGTCTCGTTTACTTATTGAACGAATCGATTTTTTTTTAACGTTCGTCTCGTTTACTTATCGAACGAATCCGAACTCATTAACAAACAAAACACAAATTGTTCACGGATAATCAATTTTTTTTGACAGCCCTAATCAAAATATTAAATAAATTAATTTAAAAATTTGGTATACGAGAATTTAATAATACCTACTCTTCCCTTATTTTAAGACGACGGAAATTCGTAATCTGAGGTTTTCAGCGTTCTCTCCGGCTGAGTTCTGCAACACTTCCTTCTCTCTTTCTCTCTAACTTTTCTTTTTTATTTCTTCCCTTTCTGGCGGTGCGCTGAGCTGCTTGCTCTTATTATCTTCCTGCAAGCGGACTTTATACAAAGAGAGCTCGCCGTTTTCACTTTTGCACTTTTGAGAAGTGAAAAACACACATCTATTTCATCAACCCACTGCATTCTACTGATGAGTGCTGTCTCCAATGCTTTCCTTCCAGTCCTGGTCTGATAGCTGGTTTTGCTTGGTGGATTTGTATCATTTGGGAACTTTACTGAATGGTCTGGCGGCTTTTTCACTCTTTCGGTCTGAGTTTGATGGGATAAGTGTTTGTGGTGTGTTGTATTTGGTTCCGTAGGGTTGGAATTCGGGATAAAATGGAGATGACAAATGGACTGCTCCTGCTGTTGTTTGGGTTGCTGGGGTTTATGATAAGGGGAGGGTTTTGCCAGGATGATGCGGCTGTTTACATTGTTACCTTGAATCAGGCTCCCGCAGTTCATTACTATGGCAAGATTGCGGAGATGAAGTCGTCCGGAAGCGGTCGAGTTAGTTATGGAGGTTTTGGGAGGCTAGATACCAGGAAACCGAGGTTTGGTTCTCCTCTGGTGTATTCTGCTGTTTTTTTTTTTTGGAAGTTGATGTAAATTTATGTTTCATTTTCACCTTTCTTTTGACGAGCTGAATCTATGATCAATTAGTAACATGGAATTATAAAATAAGTTTTCTTTTGTTCTTTTTCTTCCCATTTTGGTCAGCGCAGTTGTAGAGAAGAAATAGGTTTGTCTAATTACTTCATTTTTGTTCTTTTTCGATGCTTTTACTGCTGTAAAAGAGTTTTTAACTGGGATGTTACCTACACAATAATTGCTAGCATGCGTTGGATTCTCCATTTTTCCCTTTAGACTTTTTGTCCAGCATCTGCTATGTTGCGAAGAACGGAAAGGTGATGCTTACGTAGCCCATCCTTGAGCGATTATTCTGTGAAAGTACACAATAATTTTTCCACTTGTTGAGGCTGAAGGCCGTGCGCATGAATTTAGGTTAAATTCGCTCTACGTTGTGAAAAAATGGCGATCTTCGGTGGGCCATAATATGTTTTTCATACGCTTTGATATTATTAGCAGATTTTAACTTTATTTATTTTATTTTTTGCTTTTCACGTTTTGTTTCTGCTTTCCTGGCGCGTGATGGATATGGTCTACCTTGCAATATGGGTTGTTTGTCTTTTTGGTTTCTTGTATTTTACATGCGCCTAACGCCTAACTGTTCTAGGTGAGTAAAGTGGACAGAGGGGTGGAGCCAAAAATTTGTTTTAGTGAGGACGAAGTTTTTTATGGAGATAAATGAAATAATTGGAGATAAATGAAATATCATAAATAAAAAAGCCTTAAATAGGAAAGGAAATAACGCATAGTCCAAAGAAATAAATATAAAAAAGGAAAGGAAATAACTCATACTCTATGTAAATAAATATAAAATAGGAAATGAAATAAATCATAATATGAAAAAATAATTTATTTATCATAATTTCTCACAGGAATAAGACTCGGTTTGGCGCAGCTGCAGCTTCTCAGTTTTTCAGCTGCAGCTACGCTGCCCCAAAAAGCTGCTGCGGGGAAGCTGTCATTCGTTAAGAATTGCTTCCTTAAGTTTCTCCTCTACCTGCTTTTCCCATCCAGCCAAATCGACACAATCGAGAGATCGACAGAGGTGATCGAGGCCGAGAGATGAAGGGGTGCGAGCTATGCGATCGGGCAGCGAGGATGTACTGCGAATCAGGGGAGTGAGACGACAAACTGCCGAACTGCCAGAGAAGAGGAATGAACGGAGAGAAGACAAACAAACGAACAAACAACGCGAACAAAGGGGCAACTGGGTCAAAATGGAGTCGTCGAATGCGGGCCGCAGGGTCAATCCCGCGGCCCGCTTTTTGCGAAAGTCCTCCCTGCGGTGACCGCAAAGTTGATCTGCCGCGCCCCCAAACAGTAGATCTGAGCGGTGGGGTGCCGCAAAGTTGTCCAACCACGTCCCAAACTAAGCCTAAGTTATTTTTAAATATAACTTCTAATACTTTATCTCAAATGGAAACTTGGTTGAAAGTCATGTTCAACTGGATCTGAAAACATCAAACAATTAGCAAGGGGGATCATATGGAGAACTTGAAATCTTTATCTCGTACTACTGTCGTCTTTGACTGCAGTTTCTGCAGTGCCCGTTGGTAGGCCGTAGGCTGAAGGCTGTAGAGGAATTTGCAGGGAAGTAGACAACCGTGCTTGTCTTTGAAAGCTATTCCTGCAGTGTCTGCAGGTAGGCAAAAGAGTGCAGGGAAGTTTGCAGGAAAATAGATAACTTGTAGGAAAATGCTGACTTCTGGTTGACTGCGGTTGTTCGTTGACTGCAGTTCTTGTAGTGCTTGTAGGTGGGCAGAAGACTCCTACAGGTAATGTTGCTGGGGAGTTTGCAGCGAAGTAAACAACCTGTAGAAAATAGAAAAGGTTTGGAGGTAGGCCTTTCTGTAGAAAAAGTTTTGGAGGAGAGTGCTGCGGGAAATATTTCGGAGGAGAGCCTGATACAAGAAAATGCTTCGGAGGAGAGCTTGTTGCAGGAAAAAACTCTGGACGAGGGCCTGCTACAGGAAGAATTTCGGTGGAGGATCTACTGCAGAAAAACTCCTGAAGAAAGCCTGTTGCAGGGAAAGTTTCGGAGGAGGACATGCTGCAGATGAAATTCTAGTGGAGGACCTGCTATAGTAAGAAACTCAGAAGGAGGGCCTACAACTTTTTCTGTCATAAATAGGACCGATGCTTGCTTCAGTCACTTCGCCCTTACATAGAGGGCGTTCTTTGTTTATCAAAATGAATGTGAAGCTATTGATACAAGCATGACCAACATAAGTGATGACCACAAGAAGTAACAACTGGTTCTTTCGCCATATCGAAGCATATATTGCATTCAGAGTTGGCAACACTTTTATTCTTTAGCCCGCTATCCTCCTCCGAGCTGTCTAGAATCAAAACTTTAACACCTATCTTAGTCTTCCCGTTAGTTTCCAACAATCTCTGTGAGTTTATAATGTCTTGCATCAGTTTTGTGGGACTTGGAGAAGATTGTTGAGCAAAATTTTATCTTTCAGTCCCATATCCGAATGAAGACCGAAAATGCCCAAGTCCATACTGATGAGATTCAATCAATCTTTGAATTCTGAACTCATGAGACCTAAGTAATTTATGCTGCATCACCTCTGGGGGTGAAGCTACCTCGAATCCTCTGCATAAATAACATCAACAAGGTTGATCGAAGATCCCTCATAAAAAACGGGAAGGGACCATCGCTTCCGTTTCACCAGCTCTTGCTCAATCTATAAAACCTAGGTATTAGAAGGAGAATAAGGTGCACTCTATCCTTCCGTCTCATAGGGTTCATAAGACGAGAAGCAAGGTGTGTACTCATGTATCAGATTCACATCAACTGACGCGCCAAAACGCAAATTCACATCAACTTCCGTCCAATTGTATCGTAGTTTTGGTCCCGTCATCGCTTTCCTAGCAAGCTATGATTGTGGCTGCTTCAGTGTAAGCCTCAATTTGCTTCAGTTTCTGTGAAGTTAATTAGGTCATCTCTTCTTTCGATCCGATTCCAGAAACTTGAGCTCTGATACCAATTTGATACGATTCAACGTAGAAATTCACACAGATTTTGTAGAAATTAGGGCAAAAAGAAATTCTTATTGCAATAATCCAAACAATTCACACAAATACAAAGATAAACACCTATAATTCGAGAGGTAGGCAATGTCTCCCAATTCCTATTCGAGAGGTAGGAAATCTCTCCCAATCCCTAGACTTAAGACTCACAACTCAATCTCATGCATAAAGCAAACCCTTAACATAACAAGCCTATTTATACCCAACAAAAAAAATAATAAAAACTCAATCTCATGCATAAAACTAACCCGACAACAATAATAATAAAAGACTAAATTGCTTTTAGGCGTACAAAAGATAAATTTGCTCTTAAGTAGGCGCATTCGTAATAGTTTGCTTTCTAATTTCTAGCAAGCAAGAATTTTGAGTGTGTTTTAAATTGAGGATGATTTTCCTTGATGTGTTCTTCTAGTGAAAACATTTACTCATCTAATGAGTACTTTGGATGAGTAGCAAGTTCTTCGAGCAGCTAGGCTTTTTGTGTAGGACACTCAGCGAGTCCTTGGGCGAGTTCAATGACCAAGTATTGAGTGCCTTGTAAGGCTTGTTTCCTAGCGGCTTGTCCCAGTCTAGCTTTGGGCGTTTTACGGATTTAGGCAACTTTAGGTTGATTGAATCTCAAGTTGGTATATAAGCTGCAACTTATCTCTATTTAATCTCTTACGATGACTTGGTCAAACTATACTAGACAAATATGGATGCCTAGTAATTATAGGATAGTTGCATTTACAGGTGGGCCAGGTTGAGCTAAGAAGATAGGTAGGTTGCCACTCTGTAGGCTAGATTTGAACTAAGATTTATAGGCATCACAGGACAAGTGGGATAAACGAGAAGCTTTTTGAATATTGAGATGTTAGAGAATAATGTCTAAATCAATATGGAAGCATCTTTAGGAGCGAAAGACAATGCAATACAATGTAACACAGAATGGATTGTGCACTTTGTGATGAAATTTTAGGGGGTTAGACTATATGTCTGCAGAAGAGGAGAGATGACCTGATTACTATAAAAATGCCATGAAAAAAATGTGTACAATAAAGGACGCTCACTAGATCTTCCAAATATTTGGTAAACTAAACTCTCAACAATAGAAGCCCAAGGAGCCCTTTACAAATAAATTTACCTCATAATAATATTCTTGCATGCATGAGAAAACCCTACCCTAGAATGTATATTGAGGTTTCCAATCCTTTAAGAGGACCTTTTGGACTGAGCATAGAAACAGAGGATGAGAGATCATAGTTCAACTGAATCTGGGATTTCCTATAAGCACAATTTTTGAGAACCCACATTTCTGTCTTGGCACCATTCTTGAGGAAGTATCTTATTAAAATCTAGATTTTTCTGTGCCCTTAAAGAATCCCACTTATGTGCATGATTCTTGAGAGAAGGTATATTCAGATCTCTTTTGCACATTATCTTTGGTGTATTTTATCTCGGCCATCTGAACCTTTGAGTCATGAATAGGAAATATTTTGGTTATAGCAAATTCTACACAATATTTCTTCAATTTCATGCAACACATATTCCGCCAAATATCGAAATATTGAGTCAAATTTATAATGTTTCTCTTCTCAATATTGTGATGATATCCTAAAATATTTTTGTGACTCCTTCTCTGAGAAATTTAAGCTTCTAAAACTCCAAAGAGTTTTGCACTGCACAAACTCATAAAATCTAGGTCTTTTTATGTTAATTGCAGGTTTCTAAATCTAAGTCAGCACCAAGTTATGCATATAAAAATTTGAAAACTCATTGTTTAATGAGCCATTTGATACATTTGCACTTTTTTAAGTTCTCAAATTTCTATTTATCTTTTGATGCAGCAATGTTTCACGTACTGGCAGTGACTACAGCTCATTTCTAATTAGATTTCAAAATTCTCTATTGAGAAGGGTACTAAGTGGTGAGAGCTACCTTAAACTGTATAACTATCACTACTTGATCAATGGCTTTGCTGTTCTAATCACTCCTCAGCAGGTATTTTATGATTTTCTCAAGTATTTTAACATTGTCTAGCTATTTGGACATGGGTTCTACATTCTTCAGTTATAGCTCTTTATTTTCACTAATTATAATTTCATCTATATGTCATAATTTTCCAACTATTGTTGCACCCTCTTGCCATGCATCAAAATTTTATTGCAAAATTTTACAGTCATGCTATTGAAGCTAAATGTTCATGACTTCTGTTGAGTTGAGGAATTGTTATTGAAACCTGCATGGTAATTTCTAGCATCAGGTGACTTTGATTATCATGGTGCACTATTTGAAAGTTTTCTTCCTTTTATTAATGAGATTCCTAAAGTTGTTTGCCATATATATCTCCCTGCTAGGTGCTGTTGCATATGTTTTAGATCCAATTTGTTTCTGCTGTTTCTAGTTTGAGGATATAGGGCTATTGTCTATAAGTTTAATTCTTATAACTTATGGCACCATATAATGTTGGAGGAAAACACTTCTAAATCTGTGTCTAGCGTTAATGATATGGTTGACTGGATCTTTTTATTCTGATAATATATATATATATATATTTTGGATTCCAAAGGCAGACAAGCTTTCTAAGAGAAGAGAGGTAGCGAATGTTGAATTGGATTTCTCTGTCAGGACCGCAACCACATACACCCCTGAATTTTTGGGTTTGCCCAAAGGGCCGTGGGTGCAAGAAGGAGGACCAGAATTTGCTGGAAAAGGAGTTGTCATTGGTTTTATTGACACTGGAATTGATCCAACACACCCTAGCTTTTCTGATATTCTCTCAGACACTGTTTATCCCGTTCCTGCCCACTTTTCTGGAGTTTGTGAAGTTATGATTGATTTTCCATCCGGTTCCTGCAATAGAAAACTTGTTGGAGCTCGCCACTTTGCAGCATCCGCCATAACTAGGGGAATTTTCAATTCTTCTCGGGATCATGCTTCGCCCTTTGATGGGGATGGCCATGGAACGTAAGTTTTTTGTTTCCTATGTCAGCTGAACATTCTGTATCTCAAAATTGATCAATCATTATGAGATTTAGTTTTGCATGTAATAGTTTAAGAAAAAAATGCAATTTTGAATTGTATGTTTATAACTGTTCATTATAACCTTAAAGATGTGGAAGGGATTGACATCTTAGATTTGTTTGACTGATTTCGATTTCATTTCTGTGGAGGTCTTTACTTGATGAAATAATATCTGATTTTATCTATATAGGCATACAGCCTCCATAGCCGCTGGTAACCATGGGGTTCCTGTGATCGTGTCAGGGCATCACTTTGGAAATGCTAGTGGAATGGCTCCTCATGCCCAGTAAATCTTCATTTTATTTAGTTAGAACTCTATTTTCATTTGCTTCTGTCTATAAGTTTTTTATGACCTCTTTTCTCCCTCTCTATTGCTCCATCTCTTTTACTCTCTTCAGTGTTGCTGTTTATAAGGCCTTGTATAAAAATTTTGGAGGCTTTGCTGCCGATGTTGTTGCTGCCATAGACCAGGTAAGCAGTTACCCAAGCATGGACTTTCCAGCTGATGGAACCTTTTATTTTTGTTCTCAATTTTATGAGGATATTTCTTATCAATTTTGTTTTCTGGGAAATATAACGGTTGGGATGGCATTATTGCATATGTTGATTTGGCTGTACTTCTTATTCATGAATCGGTCAAGTGAAATATAAATTTCTGTTGTGATATTGAAAGGCTAAACTTGTATTTCAGAAAAAAAGTACTGTAAAATCTAGATTTATCTGTGAATTATGCCTAAATCTTACTAGCACCGAAGGAGAGAGAGATGTGAAGAGATTTGAAGAAAGGTGAAGTAAAATATATTATCTCAGAGTTAGAAGATACAACATAAAGTTGACTTTCCAAATAAGAAAAGAGAGGGTCAAAAGCATAAGCCAAAAGAGAAAAATAGTGCTCTAAAGTGATCCTTTAAGAAAAAAAGCAGAATCTCCAGAGAGAGGTCTTGAAGTCCAAGCAACAGAGTCTGTTGACGTTAATATATATATATATATATAGTAAAAATAATTAATATAAAAAATAATTATTAATATTAATTAGATTTAACTAAATTTAATTAATATTAACAGACTCCTCCTGCTCTCATCCTATCAACAGCTCGCGGAACTGCTCAGGACCTTTCATTTCGCAAGATACACTCTCTCATTCTTCCCTTGCCATTCCAAAGCCTCGTTTTCCTTTCTTGTTCGAAACCCTTGTCTCCACAAAAAAAAAAAAAAAAAAAAAACGAAAGTTACTTACTTCTTTATCTTCTTATTCTTTTTTGCTGTTTTTTTCTCTATTTACACAAGAAGAATCTTCTTCGTTCGTTTTATGTCGCAACAAGTCGTAGAGGCACTTTGTTCCTCTTGTTCTTTTCTTCTGTTCACTTAATTCTTCAACGTATAAAACCTACACAACAAAAACGCAAGCCACTTACCTGTACTTCTTTGTCATGCTTCTTCCCTACAAAGCCCCGCGTCCAAATTACTTTGTCGCGCTTCCCCGAAGACGCAATCCTTAGTTGCTACGCCTCTCCAATAACTCACACAAAGAACAACTCCTTTTCCCCTTCATCAACGACTCTCTCTGCTCTCACCCGAGCCTTCTCCTCCCCATCATCACATAATCGAGTTGATTTCCCCGTGTTGCGACTCACCGCACCTCACTATCGCGATTCCTCTCCTTACACTGAAGCACTTGTCAAAGCCGCACAACCAAAAATCTTCTGTCGCTATCTTTCGAGATTGTTTCTTTGCTGCAATCTTCCCTGCCGCATCTCCTCACTATTTCCCGTTCTCCTTGCCGGATTCTTCCAAGACGCTCGAGAGCCCTGCGATCTCCTTCCTACCCTAGCCCCTCGCCGATCTTCCTTCTCTTTGCATCCAAGCCTTCCTTGCCCTAAAACTCTAGCCGCTCCTCCCTCACGTGCAATCTTACGCTTTAACTATTCCATAGAAATTTAAGTCTTGGTTTTATTAAACCAAGTTTGACTCTTTAATCCTTAGTCTAACCCAAAATCTGCAGTCGAAACGAAGTGCAATTCCTTTTTTGTTATGTTATTCTGCTGTTCATTTTATTTTATGTTACTATGCATTTTATTTGTTGTTATAAATTGTATAAAAAAAGAGAAGATTTGTGTTGTATTGTAATTTCTTATTATTGTGTTGTGTTCGTCGCCATTTGGCTCGAAAGGTATAATTTTGGGGCGAAAAATGGGAAATTTTTTTAAAGTATCCACTCGAGGAAGCGCGAGTACGCATTCATGGGGAAATTAAGTACCGTTAGGGGAATAATGTGGAACCTTTTGAAAAATTGTTTTAAAAAATGGGGATTTTAAAATACCCGCTCGTGGGAAAGTGAGTACCCGTCAATGTGAAATTGAGTACTATTCAGGGAAAATAAAGTGCTATTCGGAAAATGTTAGTTTGCTAGCTAACCTTTTTGTGCAGGTACATTGAAGCTTCGTTGCGTCTTTTAAGATCACGTGTTAAGTTTATATTTTTTGCTCCTCGGCCGTAGTATCTCACGATATTGACCAGCTCGTCTCTTAAGAGAGCTAAGAAGGTTGACATCCTTTGGTGCCCCCAAACGGGGGTTGACGTCGGGTGATTGCCGAATTTTTGGGTGAATTTTGGATTTGTACATAAGAAATTTTTGAAGTTTTATTTGGCCTTCAAAATAAAAATAAAATGTGAATCATTTGAAATTTAAAAAAAAATTAAAAATTTGAGCTTTTGAAATGTAGGCTCTTAGGATTTTAAAAAAGATATTTAAAGTCTTAGACTTTTGAAATATAGACTCTTTAAACTTAAAATTATTTTAAAATTTGGAGTTTTAAATATTTAGACTCTTAAGGCTATAAATTTTTTAAAATTTTGGGCTTTTAAAAATATAAATTTTCAAAGTTGACGAGTCTAGTTGTTTTAAAATAAATGTTAATCCTAAAATATGAATTTATAAGTCCAAATCACCTAGTCCAATTCTCTTACCTATAAGGACAAGAGTTGACATGACTTATACATTGAAAATTTTAAACTAACAACACTAAATGTTCCCACTTCAAATACAAAAGCTTTAAATGTTCAACACCACAATTATAACTGCGTTGATTGAAAATTTCAACTGGAGAGATCAATCTGTTAAATCAAGAATTTTAAAATAATCAATTAAAATATCTAAGCTAAGAGTAAATCACTTAAAAGGCTTAAAGCAAATCTCATCCACCATTTGCAACAGATTGTTAATTATAAATAATATTTGATTGAATTTAGCTCTGTTCACGTGGTTTTGCCACCAAATGATACCACAAAATGACGATTACAACCAGAGCCCTTTGATCGAGTGATTATTGCGAAATGACACCATTATATTATGGTCACGGCTGCTGCCCATATGTTCCCTAATAGTTTTTTACTCTTTGATATGCGAATTATAAGGGTACAATTGATTGACAAAAAGTCTTCTGTTAGCTAAGGTTGACGTAAATTTATCCCCTTAGACAAACATCCGCCTCAGATCTATGAGGATATCATGGATGACGCAACCCATGGCTGCTGACAAGAATCTTTCTGTCAGGTTGGGTCAACTACCCCCTCTAACTAAGTAGATCAAGACTCATGATGAGCCGGGATGACGGAACTATGTGATCTTGATCAGGTTTCGTCTTCATTACCATCTGCTTTAAGCTTCAAGTGATGAATTCTATTACTTAAATCTTGTGTCTGCTGCTATTGTATGTTTAATTTTTAATTTTTAATGACTAGCCTTAATCAAATGTGCTCTCCCGTTTTAGGGTGGGGCAATTAACAATAGAGGCTTGCGCCTATACGAAACATCGAAACTCAGATAAAAACTCACAAAATGAGGTCGAAATCTCTGGACAGTGTCTTATTTACAATCCAATATGCCTTCTGAAAATTCAACCCTCCAAAGCTCTCTTTCTCAAAATAAAAATAAATAGAGAGAGTTGTCTCAGAGAGCGATTGTGAATTTTCGATGCCCACAAAGTTTCTCTTAGCTCTCCTCAAGAGTGACGTTTGTTAAACATCACTTTCCTACCACGTGCGACACCACTTGACTTCTCGAAATCAGGAATGTATACTTCGTGTCTGTAGATGATTTTAAATACCCTTTATGTAAAGGATATCCGACATCCACCAAATAATATTTGTCTGCCACGAATTACACTAATAGTGACCCTTGAAGAAAAAAATCCAATAAATTAATCAAATTTAACATACCTTGAGGCGGGTGTGGGAAGCGTTGTCGGCTGTTATTTGTCGCAAAGCTAAAAAGACGACATTCATTTGCACTTCTTTCCCATCCGGTCATCACAAATGTGAAACACATGTTGAAGTCACATACAACTATTACATTTTGTGTAGGTGAACCACACCGTCCAATGTATGCGACCTTTTCATTGCTAGGGAGTCAGGCATCGACGTGTGTACCGTCAATTGCCCCAAGACAGTTCTGTATTGATTTGTTAGTGATCTCAACGATATCATATAAACTATATTATGAAATGAAAAGAACGAATTGAATAGACTAACATTGAAAAATGGCATGTAGTGCGTGTCATTGACAATTTTGGTGGGAGTTCTACTGAAAGTTGGATCTTCCGCCTTAATTATGTGTGAAGCTAGGCTAATTAGTGCTCTTATACCAATAGAGAAGTATCGACTTATTGTCTCTGATGAATGCCGAAATCGCTCCATGGCTCATTTGATTGATTTATTTTGAGATAAAATAAAAAACGTAATTGACAAAACCTCTCTTGTAGTAGTTCTAGCCGAACCTACAAGACCGCGATTCATTCGTAGTTTGTTCAGAAGATCCAAAAAAATGGGTACGGTCATGCGAAATATGTTGCTGAATCTTATGGGATGTCCAACAAGCATCTCGCCCACCCATTTATTCCCAATAAATAACGAGGTCATTCGCGATGTTCGTACTCTGTTTAAGCAGTAGTACTCTAATAACAATATAAGAATTGCCGCAGCCATTCTTTTACGACGTTCTCGGTTTAACACTTGCCGCCGCTGATCCATCATGTATGAATGTTGTATTATGCATAAACAATTTCTTAAAGGAAATACAAAAAAACCAAACAAATATCCAAAAATAAACTTTTTTTTAAAAATATACTACAAAATAGAAATAAAAATATTGTGCATATCAAAGACTTCACCTAAAACCTAAAGAAAAATATCAATTACAATAAACAAATATAATAGACATGAGATATGAAAGATTCATTATCAATTGAGAGACGCAAATAATCAAGACGCAGCTCGGGGCGGAGCCTCTTAAAAATCTGCCTGCGTTCTCAGTATAACACTTGCCGCCGCTGATCCATCCTGTATGAATGTTGTATTATGCATAAACAATTTCTTAAAGGAAATACAAAAAAACCAAACAAATATCCAAAAATAAACTTTTTCCTAAAAATATACTACAAAATAGAAATAAAAATATTGTGCATATCAAAGACTTCACCTAAAACCTAAAGAAAAATATCAATTACAATAAACAAATATAATAGACATGAGATATGAAAGATTCATTTATCAATTGAGAGACGCAAATAATCAAGACGCAGCTCGGGGCGGAGCCTCTTAAAAATCTGTCTGCGGGTTGGGTCCTCGAGAACCCTAACACATTTTAAGTAGAATATCGGATCAACAAAAACTTTTGGAATATCTTTAAAAAACTTATAAAACCATCAACGGTGGGATCATCCACCATAGGTTAAATTGATATCGGAGCTTCAAACACAGTTATCGGTCTATCAATTGAGCTCTGCACGAAAACATCTTTATTTTTTCTTTTTTTTTTCATCTTACGCCTCTTTGATTGGCCAGTTGACTCAAGCTCTCTAGGGTTTATGCTAGGGCGTTCATCTGAACCGCTAAACTGATCGGGGATCACCTCAGCTGAGATGCTAACAAAACCCTGCTCGCTTGGGTTGAACGTATGCTGACCCGTAACAACAACCTCCTTGAACATAACATCCAATTTATCTTCCAAGCCCTGCTTAATTCCGGATAACTTAAATTTCTTTGCATTAGGTACTGCTTGCAACAAGAAGGGAGGGGATGGGAGCATATTAGGTGAAATATAAGTATAAATGTAAATTAGCTAAAGAGTTCGCAGGAGTACAATTATTACCTCTAATTTTTCAGTCCACAATTCCCCTGAAGCGTCTACGGTATGCTTGACAAGATCCCAACCCAATCCCGTCGATTTCCATTTAAGTTCTTTCCATAGCTTCCAATCTTTCTTTAGTTGATCCCGCTTGTTCTTGAATTTCAATCTATCGTAAGCTCGTCCTGTCAATTCTTTAAACTTAATGGAAATATTCTGCCACCCTTCTTTGTTAAAGTAGGTTGTCGGTTTTTTTACAAGTTCAATCTCTTTAATACAAAGATTGCAAAGAATATTGGCAACTTTCTTGTCCCACATTGCTGATGTAGCTTCTTCTTTGTTTTTAGACATAATGAGACTACTAAAAAATATGGATCAAATAATGCACTCATATTGATAGTATAATAAAACAACAGTTGAAGAAAAAACATAACCTTAGATAAAATAGAAATTCATGTCATGTATGTTTTTCAAAATGAAGTACAAATATTTTCAAAAATAAATAATTTGAAAGAATTCTAACAATATTTGATTTGGAAATAGCCCAATACCGACTCAGAAAATAGTCCAAACGAAATATCCATATATATTCCTCGCATTACATGTTAAATTTGGCCACAAAACTAATATTGCGTTTGAAGCTATTCAACTGCATCTCAAGAAACCTCAAAATGAAGTACAAATATTTTCAAAACTGATATAGCTATTAATGATGTGAATGAGAGAGTTTTGATGTTTGATGTTAAGCTATTACAAGCATGGCTATGAGAACCTCTCTTCAAGCAATGGATGGAGTGTCATCCATCAAAATTTAGAAAAATTTACATATATGCTATACAATTATTATGTATATATTACATACGAGAGATTTGATGTTTGACAACTGCATCATAGATGGTTGTGATCCTTTCTTTAGACAATAGTTTTTTTAAAAAAATTTACATACATACCACACGTGTTATAGATGGCTGGGGGATAGTCTCTTTCAGGCAATGGATGCACAGTTGTTATGTATTAACATATCCATTTTTTTATCTTTATTCTTGATGATAACAATTTTTCTATCAGCAGTCTTGATGAGGTTTTGTTTCAAGTAGCTTTCTGACTGCTTTGTAAATAATATGCATTCAGCCTCCAGCTTTGTAAATTACTCTAGTATAGCTTCTAAAAACAATGCTTCCAATTTTCACCCAATATTTTCCTTCCATACCTAATAATGATCAAAGAATATCATTGCAGGAAGTCCACAACACCTCCACATAATAGTATCAGTGCAAAGAAGCATAAGTATTACACAATACAAGTACCAAACATCAGATCCATAACCATAAATAATATCAGATCCTTAACCAATAACATCAGATCCATCAATAATAGTTTGCTTGATACAAAAAAAAAATCCAAACCATCGTGCTACTTCGACGATGAAGATGAAGGAAACCAGATCCATTCGCGAAGAAGTGCAGAATGACATAATATATAAATCAGGACAAAGAAATAACTGAGGAAGATGAAGGAAATTAGGACTCGATTAGCATTATGAGAAGATAACCGCGGACATTGATAAAGAAACGAAAGGAGATACGATGGATACGAACATACCTTCAGGGACTTCTATTAGGGTTCTACGAAGGGGAGATATGAACGAGAGCTGCTTGCGGGGAGAGGAGCGACGAGGGGCACGAGACCTGCTTGCGAAATTAGGGCAGAGGAGCGACGAGACCAGTGGCAGTGAGTCTTTCTGAACGATGAAAGGACCCTGCGATCCGCGTTTTATAATAAATCAAAAACTCCATTTTGTAAAACAAATCTGGCAAGTGTTTTCCAAACGCGAGGTAGCGTTTTCAAAACTCCACCGCAGCAATAACGCCCTTCCAAACGCACCCTTAGTCTTTCATATGCTTCTTTTTTTAGATAATGTGATTTTTTTATCTTAAAAATTAATTTAAATAAATTTCTCTAAATGCTTTTTTATCACAGTAAAATTTCATACAAAATTGTGATAAATTTTTATTAGTTATGTATGTCTATTATTTATTTTTATGATAAATTTATTATTTTCTTATGTGTTTGGATAATTCATCATTCTTATTTATTTGTTCTCAAGTTTATTAACAGTAAGTATAATTTCTTTCTAATACATGTTTTAAATGTCATGATGCTTTTTATATACGTATATGTATATATTTATATGCATTAATTAAATATCACATGGAACTTGATAAAATTGCATCAAAACTTTTGAAAATCTGCTTTGGCTGAATTTCAAGGGTTATTAGCTGCTGTATTTTTTTTTAATAAATTTAGATTCAAATCAGCCTACAATCCCTACTTTGTTCTAATATATTTGATCATTTTATATAGATTTATTTCCACATTAATTAAACTATATCCCATTGAATTAATTCATGCAAGAATTTTCTTTTTAAATTTGGCTTGGCAGATTTTTGTAATAGAGTTTGCTAGTTTTTAAAATTAAACAGCTCCTCAAATCATGCCTAAAAAATCTCTATCCTAATTTTTATTCAAATTCAAATTTATTTTTAATCGAATTTTTTTTCTCTTTATTAATTTTTTTTAAAGTTCCACTACAAGTTTGAAAAGAATTAAATCATCTATTATACCTCACTTGGCAGAAATTTTGAGATTTATTCTATGCCTTTTTTGCCTGCTAATCATCTAATTTGGAACCGCCTCATCTTGCAAAATCTTTAAAAAAACTGGGTCCCTTGAAGGTTCTTTGTCTTTCAAAAATAAAAAAAAAGGAAAAAAAAAATCAAAAAAATATTTTTTTTCTTTTTGAAAAATTCTCTAGTTCCTTGTGGTTGAAGCCTTGTTGCAATATCTTGAAGCACTTTGGTGGAGAGAAAGTGTTTTGGTTCAATTCTTTTAAAGTTTATAAGCATGTCAATTTTCCTTGATTGATATTTTTTCTTGTTACAAATCTACTTTGATCTAAGTTCTTTAATGATATTTTAAATTAAAATTATATTATAAATTTCATGTCACTTTGGGTTATGTTTTCATGTTAGCTTGAATCAATATATTATATTGCGTTGGTTAAAAAATCTTATTTAATGTTGGTTTAAGTTTAATATCATAATTTTTTATTGTGCTGATATATTTTATTCCTTTTTATTCAAGATTTCATGATTGTTTAAATCAGTATTTATATTATGTCGTTTAAATATCTTATTTGTTTTTTATTTAAAATTTAATGATTATTTAAATAAAAAAATTATATCGTGTCATTTTAAATCAAATTTTTATTGAGTTGTTTTGAAATCGCATTCGACTATATTTTACATCTTTATATTATTTTGTTGTCTATTATCTTAATTTCATTTTACTATTTCATATTATTTTAAAATTAAAATTAATTATTTTGTGATCTAAACTTAGATCTTGAGTTTACTAGTGTTGTTTGAACTTATTTTTTGTTAGTGTAATTTAAAAATTGAAAAGATATTTTTTTCAAGGTTATTTTTACTTTGGCATAAAATCAACGTTAATTTGAACTTCTTAATTTATAAGATTAGTACATGTGTTTGTGTTGGCCAATATCGGAGAATTCGTTGGGTTGCACTAATGCCGAAGGAGAGTATGCTTCTGCCACGTGGAAAGAGATTTTTAATTTTAGTATGGCTAGATGTGCTTTAGGCCCTCGGGTTTGTTTTTGGGTCGAACCACGTAAAAATCTTTTATATGCTCTTTAGTCTTAGTTTTTTGTACATATGATCGTGATTGTCTCTTTATTTTTTTCTACACAAGCTTATTCTTAATTGTAAAGTTGTGGCTAACCAAATTTGAGTCAAAACAATTTCTTTTTATTCAACTGCAATTTGTTGTTTAAACGTCACTTAACTAATTTAAAAAAAATGGGGTTTTACATCACGTTTGTTTATAAAACCAAAACTTACGCACCCGTAGAATTTGTGTACAAAACTAAAAGTTGTGCAATGCCCTTCCATTTTTAATTCTAGTAAAATGCACATTTTTAGAAGTTTGTACTAGGAGTCTGATACATTCCTGTGCATTTCCCTATTTTAATTGCTAAAGCACTTGCTAATTTTAACAGCCTATTATCTTGAATATCAATCACAACCAACTTTGTTTTAATGACTTTTTTCCATGTGAATGATAATGAATTATTGTCTTTTGTCATAGCTTTGTCCTTAAAACTGCAAAACAAATCCGTATTCTTTCATTATTATCACTTTTTATTTTGTATTTATTTTATGCTCTTCAATGGGCCACGAATTTCATTTATTAATTGGCAAACCAAGTGACAGGCAGCTCAAGATGGCGTTGACATCATAAGTTTATCAATCACTCCTAATAGGCGTCCTCCTGGCATAGCCACTTTTTTCAATCCTTTAGATATGGCTTTACTTTCAGCCGTAAAATCTGGAATATTTGTTGTGCAAGCGGCAGGAAATACTGGTCCTTCACCAAAGAGCATGTCGTCCTTTAGTCCGTGGATATTCAGTGTCGGTGCTTCAGCTCATGATAGAGTTTATAATAACTTTATTGTGCTAGGAAATAATCTTACCATATCTGGCGTTGGACTTGCACGTGAGTTTCTAATCCTGTGCAATATATTTATTATTTGATATAACTGTGCATTTGTTCCTTTGGCCATGTTTGCTTTGCATAATTAGCTGAAGTTAGTAGCCACATAAGTTCAAATGCTTACACTTGGGTCTTTTTTCAACTTTTAGCATTACCATATTAAGCCTATTTTTGGTGGTCATGATGTTATTGGAGCTGGAATCTTGTAAGCTCAATTCAATTTTCGTACTTTCAGCAAAAAAAATGGCCGACTTCTTCTTGCCTGCCTTAGCTAAGTGATCAGTTTGCTTTAGAGTGGGTGTGCCAAACATAACTAACATGTTCTAGATTTAGCCTATTAGGATTTAATGACTGGCTAATACTTGAACTAAAAGCTTAAGTTGACAGATTGCATCGTATAAAGCCTGATTAGGCAAGTGCCAACTAAAAATGTAAGAATTGTTAGATATGGCTCATATCTAGGGAGTTGGAGTTTCTTTTGAAGAGGTGTGTCTCCTGGTGAAAAGGAGTGTCTCTTGGAATAAAGGGGGTTGGGAGGAGCGAGGGCGTGATTGTAATTTTATCTAAGGGTTTGTATATGTCTATTTATATGTGAAACCCTATGGGATGTATTTTGAACCTCTCTGAAATATTGAAACCGCCGCTCGCTCCCGAGGACGTAGGCAATTCTTTGTCGAACCTCGTTAAATCTCTGTGTTCTTCTTCTAGTTTGTGTCGATTCCTGTTTTATTCCACGTTAAATTTCACAACAATTGGTATCAGAGCCAGGTTCCGAGGAGAACAGGAGGAGATCGACGCAGGAAGAAGATTTGATAAGAAGAGTTCGGCGGTTTGCAAATTCAGCGAATCGTGCAAAGCAGAAACGGGCGCAGGCGACAGTGGGTTTCGTCTTCTTCGACCATCAGGCGAAGTTCGACTCGGCAGTTCGTTCGTCTCTTGGTTTCAGCGGAGGAGTCTGAAGTTCTGCGGTTTCAGCGAATCGCGCGAGTTTTCTGCGATCGGTAGTCGCAGAACAGGCGGAACAGTTCGCGGGCGATCCTCGGACGAGTTCGGGACGGGCGAACGAGGCAGAGCGGATCGCCGAACAGGCGGAGCGGATCGCGACAGGAAGTTTCGCAGAGGGTCTTCGGTGCTTGCGAACCGCGGAAGAAGGAGGTTCTTCGCGATTAGCTAGCGGAACAGGCGAAGGCGCGAAGGTTCTTCGCGAGGGATTCGCAGTCGGAAATTGCTGAAGTGTTACGCGGGTTCGCGACAGTTGGAATCGTGGTGCTGGGCGAGGGCGTGCAGTTTCCAACAGTTAAAGTGCGGACCGAAAGGGAGGAAGGGAAATGAATATTCCTCCGTAATTCCCTCTGGCTGGAGACGGGAAAAGATTTCCTCTGAATTTCTGCGGTGAACGATCAGCATTCTAGAAGCAAAAGGATTAAAGGGAATATTCATTTGGATATTTCTTTTGGTTTATTCATTGGCTGGAGGATTAATTTCTGGAAGGAGCTCTGAGGGTTGTAAGGGTTCACCAATTTCATAAAGAAGAGGAGTTCTAGTTCTGCGGCCAAAGTGGAGTTCGTGGGTTTTGGTTCGCGAAGGGAGAAGTGCGAAGAGGTGCGAGGTTCAGTTTAGTGAACCGTCGTGCAGTTTCAGGAAACAGAGGAGTTCGGCAGGTTCAACAATCCGTGGGAAACAGAGGCTGTTTTGCGGAAAATCTGAGGAATTCGACCAGTTAAATTTGTCGGTTCGTCGCAGGAGATTTTGCGACAGGTGGAGTTCGGCAGAGTGCAGGAGGCGAGTAGACACGATTATTTCGTGAACAGGAGTTTCGTGGAGGTATTCCTCGAATAGGTGCGAAGGGATTCGTGGCTCACAGAAACAGCAATTGGCCGAGGTACTGGTACGAACAGGGAAAGTGCTTCGTGGGAAAATTTGATTCACGAATCACAGGAGAATCGCGGGATAGTTGTTGCATTTGACAAG
>NW_018164709.1:303565-303986 GCF_001263595.1 Phalaenopsis equestris | reverse complement strand
TTGCAATATTGCTGGTATTGGTAAAGTCAGAATTAAGATGTATGATGATACTGCTATAACATTATGTGATGTCAGACATGTTCCAGAGTTGAAGAAGAATTTGATTTCCTTGGGCACTCTACACAAAAATGGTTTCATTCTTAAGGCAGATGAGGATAGGGAAACCATCAAAATTGTTAAGGGTGCACTGACTGTGATGAAAGGAAAGATCACTGTAGGTAACATCTATAAACTGATAGGGAGTACAGTTGCAGGTGGAGATCGCTCTGCTCAATCATTTGGTGAAAATGCAACAGGAACTTTGATCAAGTCAGGTTAGATGGTTTGGTTGCCCAACCCACTTTGGTATAAAGAGACTCCATGAGATATTTTTTTCTAAAGGGGCTGAATATTCACTAAGGTGGAGATTTGTTTGGTAGGC
>NW_018164709.1:278392-303430 GCF_001263595.1 Phalaenopsis equestris | reverse complement strand
TTGTTAGATATGGCTCATATCTAGGGAGTTGGAGTTTCTTTTGAAGAGGTGTGTCTCCTGGTGAAAAGGAGTGTCTCTTGGAATAAAGGGGGTTGGGAGGAGCGAGGGCGTGATTGTAATTTTATCTAAGGGTTTGTATATGTCTATTTATATGTGAAACCCTATGGGATGTATTTTGAACCTCTCTGAAATATTGAAACCGCCGCTCGCTCCCGAGGACGTAGGCAATTCTTTGCCGAACGTCGTTAAATCTCTATGTTCTTCTTCTAGTTTGTGTCGATTCCTGTTTTATTCCGCGTTAAATTTCACAACAAGAATATTGTGCTGAACAACTAATGGGAAACCACTGAACTCAATTGTGTGGTTACTAGTTTTTTGATGTTCCGTAGTTCATAGGTTTTTATGTATATTGATAATCATGGTAGTTGTACTTATGCACTCAATAATTACATATTCCAAATTTCTATACATGGAAGCTAACTATCAGTATGCACTTTCAGCAGTGACTTGATGTACACTCTAATATCTTCAACTCATGCCTTGAGAAAGGATTCAGATAGAGAGAATAAGTTTTATGCAGGGGAATGTCAAGACCCTAGTTATCTTAACCACGATTTGGTAAAAGGAAACATCATAATTTGTAGCTATTCAATCAGATATGTGCTTGGTCTTTCCTCGGTTAAGCAAGCATTGGTAACTGCAAAGAATGTTAGTGCTGCTGGCATTCTATTCTACATGGATCCTTTTGTCGATGGGTTTCAGCTCAACCCTATGCCCATGGATATACCTGGCCTGATAATACCCTCTCCTGTTGACTCCAAGGTGTATTCTTTGTTACTCATGCATCATGGTTCTGAAGTGTCATAAAAATTTGCAAGATATGAAACAGTAGAAACACTATTCTTAACTTTCAACGTTAGTTTTTCTATAGTTAAATGGTTAATTGGATGGTATATAGCAATGTGTTTTTGCTGTAGTTCTCATGAATATTTCAATATTCATTTGGAAAACTTTACATCTTTATCACTTGGAAAAAGAAATTGCAACATGACATCATAATAGACCATCTCAACGATCCTAGAAATTATAAAAGTCCACAAGAAAAAGTGTAATTTACCGTTAATTTCATCCTAGCCTTCCCTGAAATTACTTCCCTTGTAAAACTGCAAAATGGCAAGTATTAAGAGATTTGGTGCCACGAGGGAGCTTGAAAATTTTAATATTTAGGTGGGAATAGTCATTTGGACTATAAATTATACACTTTCTGTTTTTATGAGAAGTTTTTCTAAAGTAGTTGGAGTATTTTTTTTTTACCACACATATAGTCTTCCAATCTCAAAAGAGAATAAAATGTGAGATTTATTTTTAAACATTTGACAAAATGTATCATTTTATATGCATAAACTTGCAAAATAAAACTAATATGCATGTTTGCATTTTCAGTACCTATTTTTGGTTGTTTTCCTCTTGCAATAGACATAATCTCTTCTTTCAACTATCTAAACTAATGGAGACCTTTTTGAAAATCATTATTAACTAATGGTGTGAGTTAAGCACATTTCAATGATTAATGATTTCAATATGGTGATGCACGAATATGAAAAATTAGGTGGTCGGAGATTTGACACCACTTTAACTGATAAATTCAATGAAACTTTGGCTCTAGCGGGCATTTCTGACTTGGGTTTCATTGGTTCTAAATTTACTTGGAAAAGGGGTAAGTTGTTCGAACGACTTGATAGATGCCTTGCTAATCAACTGTGGATCTCCTCTTATGGGTTTTTGTAGGTTCAACACCTTTGCAGAACTGGCTCAGATCATAGCCCACTTCTCTTATCCTTTGATTATTTTAAAAATGTCTCCATCTATCACTTTCGTTTCTTAAATGTCTGGGCTAGACATGATGTTTTCTTGCGATCAATTGCTGAGAATTGGAAATGTTAGGAGGTGGGCAATGCTTGGTACACTCTTTGGAAATTGCATAAGGTGGCTGCTGCTCTAAGGTCTTGGAATTGGGATGTTTTTGGTAATGTACATGCTAGAGTCAAAAGGGCTGAACATAGGGTGAGTATGCTTCAGGCTCTTGATGAGAATACTAATGATATCATCCACGATTTACAGGAAGCCAATAAAGAATTACTAGAGGTCTCTCTTTGGGAGGAGTTGTTGCAACAAAAAGCTGGGGAGACCCATTTCTCTCAAGGAGATAGAAGCACTAAATGTTTTCATGCCTGCATTAAACAAAGAAGAGCCAATAACACTATTGTGAGGATTAAAAACAATGAGGGGAACTGGATTACTAGGGATGAGGAGATAGGGGAGAGTGCGGTTCCTTATTTTTCTAAACTTTATGAGTTCCACGAGACCTCGGGCTCTATTGATGCCTCTTTATTTGATGATGTACATCATCACATGGTGGACCTTGATCTTTGCGGTATTCCCTCGGCTGAGGAAATCTATCCTACTCTACTGGATATTAATTGTAATAAAGCTCCGAGGCCGGATGACTTCACTTCTGCTTTCTACATTAAATGCTGGAGTATTGTTAAGAATCAGGTAGTGGAGGCTATTCAAAGTTTCTTTAAAGGGGAAACACCAGAAAATTATTTATCTGCCGCTACAATTGTTCTCATTCCCAAAAATATTCAAAGAAGCTCTTGGGATCATTTTAGACCCATCTTTCTGACTTCTGTTATTTCAAAGTTGATTACTAAAATTTTGGTCAGACGCATCCAACCACACCTCAACAATCTAATTTTTTTAAATAAATCTGTCTTTATTCAGGGGCGGGGGATCACTGATAACGTCATGCTGGCACAGGAACTCATTCTTGAAATTGATAAAAAATGTAGAGGGGGCAACATGATCTTTAAATTGGATATCCGTAAGGTTTATGATTCTCTCAGTTGGGAGTTTATATTGAAGGTTGTTAAGGCACAAGGTTTATCTCAGGAGTTTTGCAAAATTATCCTCTCTTGGCTTCATTGCAAAAAATATAGTATTCTCATTAATGGCCAATCTCAGGGCTTTTTTAGTGCGGGCCGTGGGATTAAACAGGGAGATCCTTTATCCCCTATTATTTCCTATTATTTTCATTTTAATACATTTTAATATTTGATTCTCTCTCGTCTCCTAAACAATCCTTTCAGGAGAAACTCCAATTTGCAATACGCTCATAAATTTAACATGTTGGTAACTCATTTAGCTTATGCCGATGACATGATACTGTTTTCTAATGCTAGCAAAAAAACGGTGAAGAAAAAACGGTGAAGGAGATACGGTGAAGGAGATTCACAGCTTAATGGTTGACTTCCAATCCGTCTCTGGCCTACAATTTGATGCTAATAAATGTAACATTTACTTGGGAAACATGGTCAATCGTTCTAATGCATGCTGGCTTGCCAATTTTACGGGCTTCTCCCTCTCTACCCTTCTTCTTAAATATCTGGGGGTTTTTCTCCTTAAAGACAGGAAGAGACGTATTCAGTTTGATGAGGTAGTGGAAAAGGTGCGGAAAAGAATTTTGGATTGGAAAAATAATTTCTTTTCCTTTGAGGGTCGTATTACATTGCTCGTGAACATCCTTCACTCTCTTCCTTTATATACTCTTCAAGTACTCCAATCCAAAAAAAAGTACTATTTTGAACCTTGAAAGATGTTTCAATAAGTTTTTATGGGTGAGAAATCACTCTGGTAGAAGATGGATGTCTTGGAAGAATGTTTGATGTCTTGGAAGAATATTTGCAAAGAGCTTCAAATCTCTGCACCCTGTATGCTGGTGGTTTGAGCTTCAAATCTCTGCACCATATTACTAATATTAACTTTTTTAAGTAATAATTTAATTTCAGGAAAGGCGAGTCTTTATGGGCTAATTTCATGAATGAGAAATTTTGCCGTTCCTCTCATCCTGCTTTGATTTATTGTCGATTGGATAATTCCACGATGTGGAAGAGATTGCTTCATATTAAAGACTGGGCGAAGAATTTCATTTACTGGGAGGTGGGTGGTGGAAATATTTCTTTCTGGCATGATTGTTGGTCACATATTTTGCTTGATATGAGGGATACGAGGTATTCTAGTCTCAAGGTGTCGGATACTTGGGTAGACGACCATTGGAATTTTCCTTTTCTCACTAGCATTTTGGGGATGGAGGGAGCTACGTTCATTTCCACTATTCCTTTTGACCCTCATTTGCAAGATACTCCTACTTTGGAATTTCCCATGACTAGCTCCATTACTAAATCTTTATATGCCTCTTTACATAATTTTTAAAAACTCTCTTGGGGTGAAGGGGTGTGCAGTTGGGCATTAACTCCCTCTATGTCTTTCCTGGTATGGTGCATTTTCCATTCTATAATACTATGTGATGATATATTAAAGTTGAAAGGTTTGAGTATAGTCTCTCGTTGTTGTTTGTGTAATTCGGCAGAGGAGACTATAGAGCATATTTTCTTGCATATTTTCTTCTCTTGTCCTCTCTTGTCCCTTTTCACTATTTATATGGAGTAAGGTTGGTTTGTCGTTTGGTACTATCATCACTCCTGAGATGAATCTTTTGCTCACTATCATGATTTGCAATCCGGACCTTAAACAAAAACATTTTTTGCAAATTTACCCTTATATCATATGTTAGTTTATCTGGATTGCTCGTAATGATATTATTCATGAAGGTAAGACCATTCAGAGTATGATGGTCTTTACTAATATTATTGCCTACATTAATAAGCTGTGGAGAATGGGGAGCTTTAAAAAAAGTTTCTTTTCGGGCATCAATTATTTTCTTTCTATGGGGCATACGGATTTGGATGAGAGGAGGCTCCCTCATCCACCGATTTTGGTTAGATGGCGGCCACCTCCTAGTGGGTGGATTAAGTTTAACACGGATGGGAGTTGGAAGGCCAACAGTTCTGGTTGTGGGGGAATTGGAAGGAACTGTATTCTTTTTTTCTTATCTCTTTCATATGATGATACTCTCATAGAGGCTGAGGCTAGGGCCATTTTAACGGCTGGTATTATGACACACCCGCCCCGATGATCACGCTCTCAGCTGACATTTTATTATTTTTGAATGTGATAATTGCATATTGATTGATATTTTGGCAAATGGTGCCGAGACCTCTTGGTTCTTTATTATATAAAGAGGATTAAATGTTTAATCTTCAATATGAATGTCATGTGGAGTTTCAATTACCGGGAGGGGAACCAACCTGCTAATTGGCTTGTTAATTTAGGTAGCTCCACTGATATTTGTAGGGTGGGATATATCCCTCCTCTTTACACACTCTGTTGGTTGGTGACAACATCGATGCTCCTTATATTCGTAGGGATGGTTCTTCTTAACTTATTTTCTTTTGCTGGGTGGTTTGTTTCGGCCCAGACTCTTCTTTGTTGTTTTTATTCCCTTTTATTTATCTTTGGGTGTTTTGGTTGCTTGCTTTTCTGTGGAGCAGGCGGCATCTATTTATGCTTCATATGGTGGATGGTTTTATAATACTAGCATGGAGGCCCAAGGCTCCATTGTCTCGTACGAGATGAATGACTTGGGAGGCCCAGGGCTCCTCACTTTGGCTACGGTTAGGCAGGTTGACTCTAGTACACTTTGGTGGCCTTGCAGATGGGTCTTGCGTCGGGTTTTGGCTTGGTGGGGGGGGGGTTTGGCATGGGGGGTTTTGTGGAGGTATGACTTATGAGATTTATTGCAGTAATCTTTCTGGGAATACTGGTGAGATTGAATATTGGAGGTTAAGCTCACTAATCCAGCTCTACCTTTTTTCTGTGAATGGGCTTGTTATTTTCGATATGGAGGCTCATGGCTCCAAATTTATACGAGGCTTTCACTCTTTCTTTTGGATTGGACCGTGGCTCCTTATTTGTTATATGCATTTCTCGAAGGGGGGTTGGAAGATCGTGGAACATTATCTTTCTTTATTGCTCACTTGTTTTCTTGTTTGTTTGGTGTTTTCACAGTTTTTGAGCAGCAAGTTTTTGAATTTCTTGCTCGTTCGTGCTCGTTCGTGCTTTCAAGACGTCTGTTTTTGTCTTGCAACTTGCGCTACCTTTGTTTCATTTTTTATACATGTTCATATGGGGTATACTTCACTCTTTGGGTATACATGTACTTTTGGTTTACATTTAACTTTGTTTCATCTTTATTTCGTTTTTGGATGGAGTATATTGGTTCTTCATGAGGATTAATTATAAATACTTCTACAACATGATCATCTGTGGAAATAAACATTGGCTCTTTTTATCTTTAGAAATGAATGATTTTACTTATAATATAATATAATCATTATAGAAGCGTAGTCTATTTTGCACTAATGAAGTCTTTTCGGGAATACCAATAGGCCTAATCTATTTATATCGGAGGGTTTTGAGCTGCAAGGTCCTTGAACCTTAATCCGTGAGTTGCCTTAATGCAGTTGGTTTAGCAAATCTAGTTAAATTGCTGTTGAGAACAAATTGTTATGGCTAATGCCAACTCTTTAACCGGTGAAGTCATAAAACTTTATGAATTGAAAATTTTCGGAAGTGTTGTAGTATTCCAATTTACTTTTTTATGTTCTAGAAGCAATTTCATATGCGGATTGGTTTCGCTAATGTTGGATATTACAAGTTTTTTGTACTTTGGTTGAAATGTTTATTTGTGATGATTTTTGGGTTACCTTTAATGATGTACAATCTTTTGGCTTGACCTGATTACTATTAAATTATAAATTTATTGTAGCCAAACTTTTTCATGCTAGGTAGGCTAAAGTGGAATCTTCGGTGCCACTTCTTTTCTTCAACTATTTTATTGTATTTAGCTAGAGTTTGGCTTTTTTTCTCCATTTGTCTTGGTTATTACTCTGCTTTTACCTCTTCTATCTGATAATTGCTAAATGTACCCCACTAGAGCCTATTTATTATAGTTCACTTATACATGTCAATAGTGCATAGTATGGCGAGGCATTAATCTCACACTAGTTACATTGCAAGATTTAGTGTTAAAATAGTGCAAGCGATTTGTAAAACCACGAAACTCATTTCTCTTATGGCTCACACATTTTTTATTTCTCTAATTTATGACTTAAAATTATTATTATTATTATTTAATTTTTATTTATAAATTTTATATTCTTTTCATAAGTTTTTTGGTCCAATAACATGTACGCATAGGCCTTGGGCTAGTTTGGGCTTTGAATCTGCTTCAATTTCTCTTCCTCATGCTCCTCCCACTTCTTCGGCTTTGGGCATGTGCTTCATCACGTTGTCGACAATGATAACTCCAAGTCAGGGTGTTGATACTACTTTTCCCTTTACTTGGATGCTGATACGCTCACACTCCTCTTCCCTTGCTCTTAGTTCGATAGCACACTCAACTCTTCTATTTTCATTCCTTAACTACTTGGCTGAAATTTAGGATAAATTCATGGAAAGGTGATTTTTGATAGTTACATAGGGATGGTTACATATAGATGTATTCATGCTTAGTTAATTGCAGTATTATCCATAGTTTTTAATATTTTATGCTATTTTTAAAATTACATGTGATATGTGTTATAAATAACTCTGGGATTTTTGAACTATGACGTGCTGCTTGCCATTGGTAAATATTATTTCATTGTTAACATCATGCTATTGCTTTTATGTCTCGTGAATTTGATTTGTCGATTCTCTGTGGCATTGCCACTTAGTTTTGGAATATAATGGGTAAAATGAGAACTAAACTTTACAAATCAATTATTTGACATTTATGGAAGGTTAGATGCAACTCAAATTCATTAACGATATATGGAAACTTATCATATTTGAATTGATCTTGATATATGTCTGCACACATCCTTTTGATGAAATTAGAATGACTCATTTATTAAATATACCCCCGAAATATGCAATTACCTAAATTGAACTATTAAATGACATTTTAAACATTTGTAAAATTGATTGGTCATTGTAATAATTTGCAAAATTTCTTTTTGTTATTTCTATATTTCATTATTCTAAAAATATAGACTTACATTTAAAAGTTCCAGTAATTCAATCTCTTTTTCTTATATAATTACTTTTTCATATTTCACAACATTATTAAGATATTTGAAGACACAAGTGACATGGAGCTAAAATTATAATACAACTTTGATTAATTCCTAACTTTATTTGTTACTTTAACATTAAATCAGAAAATTACATGATAAAAAATATATAATAATGAAACGAATGACGAGCAAAATTAAGTCATGTTTCATAACACCGCAATAAAAAAAAAATAATGATTATATTTACAAATGATGTCAATAAAGATAACAACAATAAATGCATATTAGTTTTTAAAATATATGACTTTATTTAATCATCGCTCAAAATTATATAAAAAAAAGAAAGAAAATGGATTGGAAGGCCTTAGCTATAGGCATCAGAGGACTAGCATATATTTTTGTA
Organism: Phalaenopsis equestris; assembly: GCF_001263595.1. Classification (NCBI taxonomy): domain Eukaryota; kingdom Viridiplantae; phylum Streptophyta; class Magnoliopsida; order Asparagales; family Orchidaceae; genus Phalaenopsis; species Phalaenopsis equestris. The sequence continues at coordinate 295,009 of NW_018164709.1, read as the reverse complement.
CTCCTCCCAAGAAAAGCAAAATATAAAAAAAAAATTTACAACAAAATTTTGTATTTATCATTGTTGGATCTTTTTTTTAATGAATCCATACTACCAAAGAAATAGTTAGAGGGAAGCTTTGAGCTATGGATCTTTTTTTTTATGAATCCATACTACCAAAGAAATAGTTAGAGGGAAGCTTTGAGCTAAAAAAAGTAAGAAAGGGAAAATATTGAAGAAGATGGCCACTTCGATATATCAGAGGAATCCTCTTTATATTATAATTATATCCCCTATTTGTAGAGGGGCTAAATGAATCCTTAAAGATGCCATGTTAATCGGTCGTCCTTTTTGGTGTGGATATTTTAATTAACATTATCTTGATAATGCCTTGCATTGGTATATTTTTTCTCTTAAATGCCTCTCTTGGGATGTTCGACCTTCTAGGAGAGTTATTCTCTTGGGACATTTGCTTTTCTGGATGAGTTCATCTCTTAGGAGAGTTCTTCTCTGCTAAAGTTATTTTCCCTGGACGAGTTAATATTTTGAGAGAGTTAATTTTATGGATGAGTTCATCTCCTAAGAGAGTTAATCTTTTGGAAGTTCTCCTACACGAGTTCATCATCAAGGTTAGTTTAGATTTTGGAAGAGTTTATCTTCGGGAAGAGTTTAGCTCTTGGATGTGTTCATTTCTTGGAGGAGTTCATCTTCTATATGAGCTTATCTCATGGGAGAGTTCTTCATCTCAAGGATGAGTTCATCTCCTAGGAGAGTTGTGCTCTTAGACAAGTTCTTTTTTGGACGAGTTCTTTTCTTAGATGTGTCTATTTCTTGGGAGAGTTATTTTTTTGTATGAGTTGACTTGCTGCGTGTCATGAACTTAGTTTAAGAGCTTTTGGCCATACATATTTATTTCTCCAATTTTCTTATATTTTTTGAAGCCAATTCGAAATAGATATAAGGAGAAAATTTTGTTGATTGCTTAGTGATGGAAATCATGCTTTGCTCATCTCTATATGGAAAATATATGTTCTCTTTTCTAAAAAGTGAATTCATTGGTTGTTTTAAAATAAGTCTTTTAAGTAAATTTATGAGGGGTGTATTTCAGTGTTAATTGTCCATTTACCGGTGGCTCTTAGCTCTTTTATAGGGATTCATTTAGGGGTACTTTAGCTATATCTTTAGGAATCATTTTGACTCACTTTTAAATATTAGTCTCATATTTTTAATTTAGTTGTTTGTTTGGTTTACTGGAGCCGGTCCCAAGCCCGGTTGTGAAAAGTGGAGGGTTACGTTAGGTAGTCGACAACCAGCGTAAAACTTGTCGAAAAAATCATGACATGAATTATTTTGATCATTGTGTAAGTGTTAGGGCCGCTACAGTGAAAAGTGTGCAAGGGTCGCTCCATCCGCGCTCTGGTGTAGTGTCAAATAAGCAAGAGTTCTCACATTACAGACGGATGTGAGTAAAGAAGTTAGTCCATAAAACTAATATTAGGATATGTTCTTGGAATATAGGTATTCTCACTGGTAAATTAATAAAATTAGTTGATATTATGATTCATGGAAAAATAAATATCTTATGTGTTCAAGAAACTGAATGGGTTGAAGAAATGATTAAGGAGATTGATAACTTAAGTTTTAAACCTTGGTATTCAGGTAAGAGTCATACTAGAAATGATGTTAGCATAATTATAGATAAGAGTTTGAAAGATAATGGTTTAAAAATTAATAGAGTTGGAGATAGAATTATATATATTAAGATTATTGTTGATTTTATGATTTTTGATATTATAAGTGCTTATGCTCCTTAAGTAGGTTTAGATATAGGTTCTAAAGTTAAATTTTGGAATGACTTAGAGACTTAATATAAATGACACCTCTTAAAAAATATATTTTTATTGGAGGAGATTTAAATGAACATATCGGTAGAGTGGTAGAAGATTAAGAAATATTCATGGTGGCTATGGTTTTGGAGTGATTAATGAACAAGGTAGAACTATATTAGATTTTGCTTTAGCGTATAATTTTATTATTGCGAATACTTTATTCATAAAAAGAGGTGAGCATATTATTACTTATTAGAATGGATATGATAAAACACAAATTAATTATTTTCTTATGAGAAGAAGAGATCGTCGAGAATGTAAAGATTGTAAGGTCATTTCAAATAAGGATTTAAATACGCAACATTGATTATTATTAGTTTTAGATTTTAAGACGAAGAGTTGTAAAATAAAGAATACTAGGAATCATCGTCGTAGAACTAGATGTGGGTACCTAAAAGACAAATAAAATTATTTTTATGAGTAAAATTCAAGATTTCAAAATTTGGGTTGTTCATGAAGTAGCAAATTCTATGTGGGATAAAGTAACAAACACTATTAAAAAAATGACAAAAGTTGTACTTGGACAATCAAAAGAAAAATTTTCTATAAATAAAAATTGTTGGTGGTGGAATAATAATGTGCAAGAAAAGATAAAATATAAAAATTGATTTAAATGTAAAAATTTAGAGAATTGAAAAAAAAAATCAAACGACTCGTATGAAGTCTAAGAGAATTATCTGTGATGCTAAAAATTCTGCTTTTAGAGATCTTTATAATAGATTAGATACTAAGGAGGGTGAAAAATATATATATAAACTATCCAAACAAAGAAAAAAAAGTAAAGATTTAACTCAAGTAAAGTGTATTAAAGATGAAAATCAAAAAGACATTTCTTAGAAAAATATATTAAAAATAGGTGGGTGAGTTATTTTGATAAACTTTTTAATGAATTTTGTGAAAATATGATCGACCTTAGTGATCTTAATATTGTTAATAATAATAAAGTGTTTCATTTTTACCGTCACATTAGTAAAAAAATTGACGGTTTAAAGAAAATCAAGGGTGGAAAGTCTGTAAGATCTAATGATATCCCAATTGAAGTGTGAAAATATTTAGGAGATTTGAGAGTTTATTTCCTTAATAAACTCTTTAATATTATTTTAAGAACTCTTAATGTCAAATACTCTTAATCTGCTTTAGTATTGGCTTTATTCAACTATAATGCTAGGTAATCTCTTAGGCGACAAGGCCGAATGGCTTCTTATCTAGCCATAAAGCTGATAGTCTCATATTTCAAAAACCAACCCAAGTATTCTCTTTACTCGGTTAAACTTTTATATAAAACATAAAATGCCAAGTATACCTTCAGGTGAGTACTGATTTGACTAGAATGAATTCAATGTTTTTGGTGACTTAACCCAAGATATTTGGTTTGCAGTACTATGCTTTCCAACACTATTCTTACAACTCGTCTTATGTTGAAGAAATATCCATGCTTATAGCTTCTAACTTTGACACCATTATTCTTTCAATAGCTAATTTGTTTGCAATGTATGAATAGACTATTCTTCAATACTATAATGCATCATTGGTGAGGGATGGAGTTTCAAACGCCATAGTTAAATTTGGTGGTGTAGCAAGAATATTGGGAGGCCTTGGTGCTAACTATAGCAACTCTGCTCCTAAAGTTATGTATTATTCCGCAAGAGGGCCAGATCCAGAGGATAATTCGCTTGCAAATGCAGACATAATGAAGCCAAATCTTATAGCTCCTGGGAACTTCATTTGGGGTGCTTGGAGTTCTGCAGGTACAGACTCGAATGAATTTCAAGGTACCAATGCAATCATTTATCATATTCGCTTCTCTTTTGCTTACATCTAATCACTATGTTCTACAGTTAACCTCTCTTTCTACTCACTGTCACCTATCCATATTCCCTTGCAGGTCAAAATTTTGCATTGATATCTGGAACTAGCATGGCCGCTCCCCATGTAGCTGGGCTCGCTGCTCTAATAAAACAGAAATTTCCAACTTTCAGCCCATCAGCCATTGCTTCTGCACTCTCCACAACCGCTACACTTTATGACAAGCAAGGCGGACCAATCATGGCTCAACGAACATACACCAACCCAGACTCATCCCAATCACCCGCAACACCGTTCGACATGGGAAGCGGTTTTGTTAATGCTACTGCTGCTTTAGATCCAGGAATCATTTTCGATGCGTGTGAGTCAAAACTCTTTATTTGGACATTTGTTTTTTGGATACCTTTTATTTATCTAATCTTTCACCACGCATTTCCTTGCAGCTTATGATGAATACATTTCTTTTCTTTGCGGCATCAATGGTTCTGCGCCTGTGGTTCTAAACTATACCGGCAACAATTGTGATGCCGACACCATTAATGGAACTGACTTGAACTTACCTTCGGTAACTGTCGCTTTGCTGAATCAATCGAGAACCGTCACAAGGAGATTGACAAACATAGCTAGTGATGAGACCTACAGTGTCAGCTTCAGTGCTCCTTATGCGGTTTCTCTCCGGGTCAATCCTATTCGGTTTTTGTTAGCAAAGGGAGAGACACTAAACCTGACTTTTGTACTGACTGCAACAATGAACAGCAGCTCTGCGAGCTTCGGGAGGATTGGGCTCTATGGGAGCCGAGGTCATGTTGTGATGATTCCATTGTCAGTCATTGTGAAGATTACAAGCAACTTGACTACTACAAGCTGAAATGGACCATGGTTTGACAAATCTGATGGCGTATTTTTTGATTTTTTTTGAACTTGTGTTGTAACATAACATTATAATGCTGAAGCTGAATGCAATTAGATAGATATTGGCCCAATGCTTGTATCATATTCTAACAAGTTACTCATGGGAAGTAATTTTTGCTGTTTTCCTTACTTTTATTCTGTTTATGTTTGGGTATGGTGAACTGGTTGACACATTTTGTCATATGGCTGCCAAAATCATGGAATATCACAGTTGTCTTTATTAACTTTTGCATGAACGATGAGGCGTATGATACATGTGTAGATATGTTTGTATAAATGAAACAAGTATTTTACTCATGTCTGCCTCTCGGATAATGCTATGTTGGCTTCTGATTTATGTACGTGTTCTCTATTATTCGATTATTATTATTATTATTGTTATTTTTAATGCAATTGTGCACGGCTAAATCATACATGTTCCATATTTGTTTTTATTTTCTGATTATTTTGGGGCCTGTAGTGTTTATTGCATACGTACACCGTACATAAATTTACGTGTGGTGTCTGAACCATTGAAATATATTTTTTTGTTTTTTTTTTGTAAGAGTGGGACTTATTTTAAATTTTTCTGAACCATTGAAATATATTTTTTTTGTTTTTTTTTGTAAGAGTGGGACTTATTTTAAATTTTTGACGGTCCAGAGCAGACACTGCATACAAAAAAATAGTTACAAATGCAATAATTTTTCGTGTATAATAATAATAATAATAATAATAATAATAATAATAATAATAATAATAATAATAATAATAATAATAATAATAATAATAATAATAATAATAATAATAACAACAACAAGGAAGGGAAAAGGAATAAAATAATCTATAATCAATTTATGGCAATTGGGAAAAGGTGACATTGTACAAACGATTTCATTGACAAATATTGTTTAAATAGTTAAATGAACTTGAAACTCAAAATACATAGATCAATTGAAGAAGGCTTTGAGTATTGAACTTTCAAGCATTGGGTTCATTAGGGATAGTTGTAGTTGCCTATAATCAATTGTGTTGTAGGTTGTAAATGCATTATCTGTTTGAAAAATATAGGCCCTGTATGTAATCATTTTTTGTTTCCTGTTTTTTATTTTTGTTTTAAAAAAAAATTTAAAATAAAACAAAAAAAAATGTTTATTTTCTGTTTTTTTATTTTGTATTTAAACAAACTCGTTTTTATTTTCGAAAACACGACGTTAAAAAATTGTTTTCTATGATTTTAAAACATCTCCCATGCATTTCTATTCCGAACAACGGTTATTATACACGGATCGTTGAGATTTTTTTTTTCTTCACGGTGATGGACATATCGTGCCCGGTAGTCCGGACGCAATTCTACCTAGGGTTGTAAAAGAGCCGAGCTTGAGCGAGCTCAGGCTTGGCTCGTGTTCGGCTCATTCGAAATAGCTCGTGTTCATAATTCGACCTTTAAAAACTTATTCGTGTTCGACTCAGTTTACTTAACGAATGAGTTGAACACAAACTACTTAACGAGCTGAACAAGAGCTGTTCGCAAACAACGAGCTTTTTTGACAACTCGAATTCCACCTCCACACTTCAGACACAATAAATGTCTTCCGTGACACGAACATTGATGCTGATGCCTTCTTCACCGGTGACACCGATGTCGATGCTTGCTGACACTGATGCCTTCTCCAATGCCTTCTTCTGCTCTCTTTTTTCTCCTTAATTTTATAGTGCCACTCGACAACCATCTTAGAGATTTTGATGAGGGCGGTGGTTGAGAGATAAGGAGTGGTAATATTGCTACATATGTGTGTAACACAAAAAATAAAAAAAAATGACCCCAAACACCTCCTTAATTGTCAAGTTTTTTGCTATTGCTACATATGATCATATTTTCTTTATTTCCTCACATATTATATAATAAATTAAGTTATAATATTATAACATCAAATTATCATAACTTTCTAGCAATTTTTCTTTTTGGGGTAAATCAAGCGTTGGAAATCATCTTTTTTGAGATTTCTTCATTTTATTTGATTAAATTTGTGACCCGAAATTTATGATCTCACTTATTTAGTAGAAAATTATGAAAGTGGATTGAAGGCTTTTAAAGTTGGATTATTTTGATGGTGGCATTTTGATTGCTATTTGTGTGCTTTATAGAACCCATCTAAATTGTTATTTATGTGCTTTAAAGGCCCCCTTTTGTGTATTTTTCTTTTAAGAGGTGCTGTAGAAGTCTATAAGTACATCATTAATTAGTACAATATAATCCACTCTTTAGTTCAGTAATATGTGAGCCACCACGTTCTCTAATTATAATTTTCATTCGATGTAATGAATTCTGCTCTGCCCATGATTTTTTCCGTCTTAGATTTTCCACGTAAAATTTATATGTTTTATTTATTTAGTTGTTCAGCGCATCAATCTTATTAGTGATAGAGCGAAATTTTTTTATTTCGACAATGACAACAATGAAGTTAATGTTTCTCTTTTAGATTACACATGTTAGATTTTTATTTTAGCTGGTTAGGACTCAAACTATTTTGATTTAATTGAATTTAGATGATGTACTAATAGGATTTGATAAGATAACCTCATCATAGATGCTAGAGGAAAAAACAACGTATGGATCAAAAAACTATATCAAAGATTCATTTTTATATGTCAAATCAAGGAGGAAAGGCAATGTACGGATCAAAAGACTATATCAAAGATTCATTTTTATATGTCAAATCAAAATTTATTGGGTGTTTTAAAGGAGAAGACAACCTTATGGTTGAAGTTAGAATAGTTGTGTACGATGAAATGTCTCAAAAGTAAGCTGCATCGAACAAATGCATTCCCATAGAATGGGTGAAGGCACAAATATTGTAGGTCACATGACTACGTTTAAAAAACTTTTCTCTGATTTAGAGGTCAAACATGTTAGATATATAGAAGAAAATTTGACATTAATCCAATTATGTTTGTCGCGTTAAAATATGCAATATTTAGAAACACCATTTATACAATTGGGAGATAATTATTTTGGATGAAGTTTATGATGTTATGTTTCTTAAAGAGAAGATGGAATAGCTTACAGATGAACCTCTAACTGAAAGGCTCATTATCAAAGAGACGTCTCAAGAAAAAAGTGTTGATACGAAGGATATATTAAAGTTCAAGAATAATGATAAGATTTGTAATCACTATAAGAAGAAATGAGAAATCAAATCTTAATGTTATAAGATATAGAGTGAAAATAATATAAAAACTACTAATCATAAGGGGATATAAATGGATTATTATGGTAAAGCCAATAATGTTGTAGAAGTTGCTAATGATGGCGAAATTTTAGTTATCTTTGATAGTGAAACCTATGATATTTGGGCTCTTTATCTAGCTTGCACGTTGCATATGTGTCCTAATAGAGACTAGGTTTCAACATATGAAATATTGTATAATGGTATGGGGTTAATGAAAAAATAATGTTCTTTTTAAGATAGTAAATATGAGAATTATGAAAGTTGATCATTTTCTTTCCCACACTTTCATCTTTGTCCCTTCCTAATCACAAGAATTTTAGGATCCCCCTTCTTTTTGTTCTTAGGATCAACTCCACCACCTTGCCTCTTCGATCATAGAAATCATGCAAGTTTCCTCTCCAAGTTGCCACTATCTTGATTCCCACATCAGCTCTTTTTCCTATTTAATAGGACTATGGGCGAGGGCATTTGATGATTTGTAACCATCTTCTATTATAGCTACTGAGCTTCCCCTTCACAACCACCAGAGCCTCCCATGTCCTTCACATTTTTAGCTCGTTAATTATCTTTAACCATAATAGCTGCTAAGCAGTAGTGATTGAATATTTATCAACCTTCTATACTCTCTCCCCCCTTCTCTCTCGATTTCTTACTTTTTGTCGATAGAAAGGAATCTCCTCAAAATCTTCCCTTATTCAGACAGTAAGGTTTTTATACTTTTCTTCATCTCCATTTCCCTTCCCCTTGTATACTTATTATAAATTTATTTGATTCTATATTATTTAATATAATTATTTTGCTATGTTAAATTAATTTTTAGGTTAAATGAATTGGTTTCAATATTAATTTTGAGCTAAATTTAATTTAATACTTATATTTATGTTAATATATATAATAAATTAATGATAATTATAGTAATTAAGTTGAAGCTTTGATTCATTGAGAATGTTCTAAACCAGACATAATTTTTTCAAACCATTGGTAGAGTAACTTAAGTTGATTAGGTTACACCTATGTTTCATTAGTTTATTGGGCATCTTGGTAATTTAGTTAGGTTCATGGTGTAAGACCATTAAGTTAGTATCTTCCAATACCTTGTCTTGGATATCAACTAAGTTTGGCGTGTTAAATGTCACGCTAGAGGTAAGTAGATACTATTTATTAGAAGATAAACATACCCTTAATTATTAAGGGCATTATCCTTATCACTCGTATTAGCTTTCTAGATACTTTTTTGATTGTTGCCTCTAAGTTTTGCATTTTATTTATATTATTATACACCTTTTATAGGACTCTTCTACTCTTTTTCTAATAAAATTTTTCCTTAATTTATTGAGGCACATGATTCTACATATTATATTTTATTTTATAGTTATAATAGTTACCTTTTTAATTGTTATTCTTTTTTTTATCGGGGTTTATTATAGCATGTTAAAATCATATTATTTAATATATTATTATAAGTTTACCTATTAAAAATTGTAATTGTATGCATATGTAAAATAGTTTACGTGTTAGTGGAACCCTTTTGGATGTTGGCGGGTGAACTGTTAAAATGTTTTAAATTAAGTATACTTCTTATATAGATTGTGCCATTTCATTATTTTTTGAGCATTTATTAATGTTTATGGTAGAATAAGAACATGAATAATGTGACATAAGGAAAAGTATGGAGATAGAGGGAGGGTGACAGAGATAGAGAGCTACGGTTGGGGTTTAGGCCTTAGGAAGTGAGGTGGGTGCGTGTTTGTGTTGATGTTTCAACCAAGGGAAAAATGTGGATATAAAGATAGTTAAGGTTAGGATTTAAGCCATAGGAAATGAGGGAGAGAGGGAGAGGAGGATGTGTGATTTTGGTTAGCTTTTGGGTAAAAGAGAGAGAGAGAGAGTGTGTGTGTGTGTGGTGGGTATGTTTTGGGTGAGAGAGAGAGGGTGTGAGTGTGTTTGTGTTCGTGGGTATGTTTTGGGTGAGAGAGAGAGAGAGAGAGAGAGGGAGTGTGTGTGTTAGTGGGTTGGTTTAAAGTATAAGAGAGAGAGGGGGAGAGAGAGAGAGGGGGGAGAGAGAGGGGGGGGGAGAGGAGAGAGAAGAGAGAGAGAGAGAGAGAGAGAGAGAGAGAGAGAAGGTGTGTGCTTGTGTGTTGGTGGGTGGGTTTTGTTTAAAAGAGAGGGTGTGTGAATGGGGGATTAGGATAGGGTTTTGGCTTAGGGAGAGAGGAAGAGAGGGTGTGCGTGAAGCAAAGGTTTAGGTGGTGAGGTTTTCAGCTTAGGGAGAAAGAGGAAGAGAGGGTGTGAGTGAGGGTAAGGTTTAGGTGGTGAGTTTCTATCTTAAGGAGATAGAGAGAGAGAGGGCCTGAGTGAGGCTAAGATTAGGTTGTGATGTTTTTGGCTTAGGGAGAAAGTGAAAGAGAGGGTCTGAGTGATAGATTTTGGCCATGGTGGAAGTAGGCATAGAGATGGAGAAGAATGATGGATTTTGGAAATGGTAGGAAGAAGAGAAGAGATGGAGAAGAAGGATGAAGCTCACATCATATCCTCACAAAAACACCTTTAATTTCATGTAAGAACAAGTTAAAATGAAGGAGGGAATAACATATACCTTGCTTGGATAGAATCCCTTGATTGCCTTGCTTGAGTAATGTGGAATCCTTTTATTATTTTTATTGAAGAGAAGGGAAGAGAAAGGTGTGGTTTTGGCTAAGGAGGAGGAGGAGGAGGAGGAAGAAGAAGAAGAAGAAGAAGAAGAAGAAGAAGAAGAAGAAGAAGAAGAAGAAGAAGAAGAAGAAGAAGAAGAAGAAGAAGAAGAAGAAGAAGAAGAAGAAGAAGAAGAAGAAGAAGAAGAAGAAGAAGAAGAAGAAGAAGAAGAAGAAGAAGAAGAAGAAGAAGAAGAAGAAGAAGAAGAAGAAGAAGAAGAAGTAGAAGAAGAAGAAGAAGAAGAAGAAGAAGAGAAAGAAGAAGAAGAAGAAGAAGAAGGGGAGGGAATTTCGGCCAATTAGGGAAGAAGGGAAGGGAGAGGGAGGAGGGAGAAGTTTCAACCAAAGGGAGAAATGAGAGGGAGAGGGAGTTTTGGCTACGTGGGGACAAGCAAGGGAATGGGAGGAGGGAGACATTTCGACCACTTATGGACGTGAAGGGTGGAGGGAGTGATTATGATAGAAAGAGAGCAAAATTTTAAATAAATTGGAGGGAATTTCAAATTTTGGGAGTGATTTGAGGTGGCTATGAAAAAAATTCAACCCAGGATCATATGGAAGATAAATATTCAAGGAATCCAACATTGTAATTAACTTATCATGATTATGGGTGAATAACATACACAGGTAACAAATCATGTAAATCATTTTTGAATTACTAAGTACATGAAGTAAACCAAATATAGACCAAGTAAGTAACTAATCAAGCCAAAAAGAAGGGATGGGGTGGAAATGATTTTTGACCAAGGCAAGAAGGAGGAGAAGATGGGTTAGGGTTAGGGTTTTGGCCAAATAAAGAGGAGGAAAGGTGAGGGGAAATGATGTGATTTGACTAAAGAAAGAAGATAAGAAGTAGAGTTGTAGATTAGTGTAGAGATTAGGCTAAGAGAAAAGGGAGAATTGGGTGATGGTTGTTTTGCTAGGAGAAGAAGGAGAGGATGTGGTGGTGGCTTGACTAAGATAAGTGGGAGAAGATATGATGATGGTATTGATGTAGGGATTTAGTTAGGAGAAAGAGAAGGGAAGATGGTGGTGATGAGAAGAAGATGAGAAGAAGAGTAGTGTAGTGATAAGAAGAGAAGAAAAAGTGTGTTGTAGGAAGAAGAAAAGAAGAAGTGGAAGAGAAGAAGACAAAGAATGAAGAAGAAGAGTGAAGAAGAAGAAAAATGAAGCGAAAAAAAGTGAAGTGAAGAAAAGTGAAGAAGAAGAAAAAAATGTAGAAGAAGATGAAAAAAGAAGAAAAAGAAGAACCAAAGAAGAAGTACTTGAAGACTTATAGTGAAGAAGCTAAAGAACACTGGAGACGAGTGTTGACCTCACTTTTGTTAGGACTTCCCCGCTTTGCCCATGACCTCAGAACAAGGCTTTGACTTTTGGGACTCCCTTAGAGTAAGCACAAGTCTTCTAACCCAATGGTTTGCTTGGTTTAGGGTTTTGACTAAGCCTGAACCCCAAATTGACCTACATGGGTAAAACATGCCCTAGGTCACCCAAGTCAACCTAAAATCCTAGGGATTTGCATATGGACCCTATGGGTCACTATAAATACCAAATAAAAACGAGGAGTTAGGCTCCTTTTAATGTTAGTGAACAAAGAGGAGAATGAATGGCACTTTAAAATAGAGCAAGGGAAGATGAAGCATATAACGCCAACCCTTCAACATAATTATGTCATTCTCTCATGTAGTTCAGTGTAGTCACACCATCAAGTAGCATGGTTACATTGGGCAACAACTTAGTTTTAGGTACTACTGAGCTCCTTTGAAACCCATAAACCTTTCTTTTCATGGACTATCCACCCAAAGGGGATGGATGAAAGTTTTTGATAAAATTTGACAAAAAAAAGAGGTCAACATAAATCACATTGAAAATATATTAAAAACAAATTTAAGAATTTCTCCTAAATATTTGGCTTAAATAGTTGTACTAATACTGGTACATTATAATCTAAAAAAAACTATTCATAATAATTCATACTAGTCTTGTAAGTTTTAAATAATCATAAACATTACTACAGAAGCTTCAAGCTAGTTTTTTATACAAATATATTATATAATAAGATAGTAAGTTTTAAATAATCATAAACATTACTACAGAAGCTTCAAGCTAGTTTTTTATACAAATATATTATATAATAAGATAGAAAATAGGAAAAAATAAGAAGAAAGGATCCATACATTACACTTTCTTACAATTAGTCTCATTAGTCTATTAAAATCTCTTCAAGCACATGATGCTCTTTATTTCTTCATAATAGTATTTTTCATCTTCTCAGATTGTGCTCTCATTTCTCACTTTCTAATAGTTTTTTTTTGTTAACTTAATATAGGCAATTTTATTTAGATGATAATTCATATTTGTTATATTAATATAGGCAATTTTATTTAGATGATAATTCATATAACAAACTAAAATTAGTTCAAAAGAAGAGAGTGAAACCATTTATACATTAATTTAATTAAGGCCATAATAACATCTAACAAGCAAAAAAAAAAAAAAAACTAAATCAAACCAAATTACAATTTCTTAAAGAGTTACAACCATGACCTAGGCACGGTTTATGATATCAATCATCCACCAGTATGGTTATCATAGCCTTAATTTCATCTCCGTCTTCCATTCCCAAATATTCTGGCGTGTCTTCATCACTAATCATATGACCTTCATAAATGAAGACAAGAGAATCTTTGTTTTCACAATAACGATCACAATAAGCTTTCATAAGTGTCTTAAGCTTTGTGCAATGTTTGATCTTGAAAAAAAATTCATTCCCCTGTTGTCCCTTTACCTTCAAATTGATGTGTGTTGGCCATTCAAGCTTCTTTTTACCCTTATCTTTACTAGTACCCGACATTCTTCACCCAACACGACTTAGCTCCACCAGAAAGATTACCTAAAAGTCTTTGCGAAGAAAAACAATCACAAATAAAAAAATAGTGAATGGTTTATTTTGGATGAATCTCTAGAATGTTTTTTAGGATATATAAATGCATACAAGAGAAATGACATATATGGAAGTTATATATTTATAGCAACATCTTCTAGCAATAATAGTACAACATAAATTTAATTGATTACAATTTACTAACATGCTAAGAATAGTTTGAGAATGATACCACAAAAAAATATATATAAGGAGATTTTATTAATTACCAAATATTTTTGTAATATGATGAGGAATTAGCTAGCATTGCTTATTTAATATCTTTATTATACATATATCATGTGTGTATTTTTATATGCATATATGTGCAAAATTAGGGTATATTATGCAAAGGACCTGGCCCAACTTGTATGATTTGCTATTTTCCACTTGAAGTTCCACTTATAATTACTAGCTTAATTTCTGTAGTTTAAATAAATTAAATTTCTCTTTTCTTTCCTATGCCTACCATGTACCAATGATAGGCCCCATGTCCTTCATAAATTAAGGAAGCATAATAAACTCATATATATATAAGTAACTTATTATGTGTTTTCAGAATAATTAAGCATTAATTGAATGAATATCTTACTGAACAAAAAAAATTATTTAAGTTGCTATTTTTATATCTTTATTTTATTTATGTAAATAAAAAAGATAAAAGAGTGAAGTTTACAATATAAAATTGTGTATACTCCTAAACTCAAAATATTTGTATTTTTTAACTTTTTTTATATATAGATATTATCATAATGCAAAAGAAATTATTTTAATGATAATAAACATATGTTTGTTGGTTTTAATTATATATAATATGTTATTTTAGAACCATAGATTAACATCATTATGATTGGTTAACAAAAATAGTTGATAGATGATAAGAAATTAAAAATGGTTGTGGGGTTGTTAAGTTATTAATTAGAAAATGATGGATCACACTCAAGCAATAAATGAAAAATTAAAATTATTTAGAAACATTAAGTTTACATTTTTAGGATTTTATTTCTTAGACAAAATTTGTTATTTTGAAAGACATGTTCTAATAAAAGAGAATTTATTTTAATTTTTCAAGTATTAGCAACTATTATTAACAATAGACTTGCAATTAGAACATAATTTGGAGACAATTGAGTGGTTGTTGAAGCTCCATTAACTTGTTATTTTGTATCCATTTGTAGAGTAATTAAGAGAGATTTTTATTTATTTTGGACATTTTTGAAAGGCAATAAGTGAGAGAGGTTCGGAGTGGGGTATGAAATGAAATGTTTGTAAGAACATTTTTGCACTTGTTCTCTTTCAAAACTCTTTTCATGGTACAATTTTTCTTGAACTAAATCTTATGGCCTATTATTGAATATATATATAATGGCCGAAGTCTATTATACGAGCCCCCATCAGACTTCATGTGCCAAACAATTCGAGGACCACTTTCACTATCGGTAAATTGGCTAGAGGGGTATTCAACCCCGTATTCAAACCCGTGACCTGAAGGGACTTACAACCTTCAAAGAGACTGCTTTACCAACAGATCACTGCTGGGTGGCGCGCGTGCACGCGTACACGTGGATACACTCACACACATACATAATTTATCGGATGCTTTTATTTGTTATATTAGAAAAGGATAATAAAAAATTATAAGGAGCATTGTATAGCTCTAATAAGTTTTCCATAAAAAAAAAGTTTGCCTTAATATAGAATTAAACATTAGGAGTAACTAATGATATAGTTGTATTTTTGCCAAATAATGCATTTTTATTTTGAATATTACAAGGGTTGTTCATAACATTAAATTAAATGCTTTTAAAATTTATGTATGCTTACATGGTGTTATTGATCTTCTCTTAAACTTATTTGAATACATATTAAAATTTATATAGGTATAGATAATGAAATAGATAATTTTCATTAATTAAATTTTATATTTTTATTAAAAAATAAAAAAGTCTTCAAGAATACATCTTGACAAATATTAATCATTTCTATCTTTTTTAGAAAATAAATATTAAATTTGTTGTAACTTATAAATAATAACAAAATTCTTATGAAAAATCATACTAAGTAGAAATATATTCTTAATAACAAGAGAAAATTGATGGAGGTGTGGTTTAAAGTGAAAGAACTACTCTTAAATTTTGGGATATGTATTAAATTATTATGTCAAACAACTAGTTATATTAAAAGACTTTGAATTTTGAAAATTTGAAAATTTGAAAATGAAATAAGTAAGCTAGCAAGCATCTTTCTTATATCTTACATGATAAAAATTTTCACCATCTATGTTATCTATGATAACTCTAAACAAGAAAATTTTATGGATATCTTTTAAGCCTAATAAGAATTAGTTTTGTTGGACAAAATCATAGTATGCCACACAGTAGATTGTTAGAATCTACTTGATAGAAATCAAATGGTATACACAACGTCTTCCTCCCTTTAGCTATGCTAGGAATCAAATATCTAAATTTTGCAAGTCTCGCGTACCAAACCTCAAATCATTTACCTTTCTATTTTCTCATATCTCCTTAAGGAAATTACCTCATGAGGAGTCTTGAGCGTGGTTTATGGTAACTAATGCTAGTCCTAATTTGTCTAACAATGACATAGAACCTTCATCAACCAACATACATATGATTAGTCTACTGTTTGAGTGATCACAAGTATGAGAATAAAGTTAGGGGACTTGGTTATTTCATCCTCAGAAAGTTGAGAGTGGATCTTGTTCAGTAGGAATTAGCATTAGGACGGACGATTTGCTAGTTTAATTCTAAAATAGACTCATTTAAGTCGTTAATTGTGCCCAATGTGATCCAAAGATGATATAGGGAGTATTAGAGTGTTGTCGGCACTATTTTTGGTGTGGGGTTTGCCCGTAAGAAGCTGTCGGTCATCGGAATTGAAATCCCGTTGCCCGCTTCGGAAGGAAGTTTTTTTTTTTTTTTAAATTTTAGTTTTGAAAAAGATGAAGTCAAACTGACCCCATAATTTTTATAGTTTAAATGAAAGAGCGCTTTACCTCAAATCCTGTATCTATCCCAAAGGATGAACACAAGAATTGAGGGTGAGACTCAATCAAATAAACTAGATAAAGTCATGGCATCTGTTTGGTCTGCGAAACCAATATATTGGCCGACAAATTCCCCTATTTAATATAAGGAATTAAATAGGGTTTATATTATGCTGGGTTCGGGAAAAGCTTCCTATAA
>NW_018164709.1:259708-271957 GCF_001263595.1 Phalaenopsis equestris | reverse complement strand
CATAGTTCCAAGTCAACACCCAGGGTCAATCCTAAAGCCAAGTAATCCTATAGGGACTCTTCTTGAATTCTCTCATAATGATCTTACCTACTAAATGCTAGAGGTTAAGGTCAATATGTGGAATTTCAAGTTGAGTAAAAAGAAGAGTTTTGAATTTCTAATGGTGAGGGTACCTTTTCTAGTTTTCTAAGACTAGTCAATAGGAAAATCCTATGGCTAGACCTATGCTACTGAAGAAGTTTCTAGACCTCAACCAAAAGTGAGGTCAACAAGTGTATATTGAGTTGCTACTAAATTTTGAAATATAAATAAATTTCCGCCTTTTGAGAATTCTCACTATTACGCCCCTTTGTCCTTCTTATATGAGTGTATATTATGAGTTTGTCCATTTTTTTATCATTTTAGTTACTATTTGGTGTAATTTTTTTTCTTAAAAGGATAGAATGATGCTATGAGGTTGTTTGAGAAGCGCCTAGTTTAAATATTATCCTTATAAAAGCTAATCAATTAATTAAACTTATATTTATTCATTTTCTATCCTTAATAGTACATTAGTTAATTTATGGTAATTGGCTTACCAAGAGTTGTGGGTCTTGTACGATTTAGCTTAGGATATTCTCCATTAATGAGCATCTATTGACCAAGTGGATTCAATTTATTCAATTAATTCTAGTTATCACATATATTTTTTTTTCTATATGGGTTTTCCTAACCCATTAGGCCCATTTATGTTGATGAGTGGTATCAAATGACATAGTTCCATTAGAGTTAGGCTATTCAAAACTTTAAAATGATTTATTGTTAATTATGTAATGATTTAATGTGCTTTGAAGATTTATTTTGGTACAAGTTAATTGTTTTGAAGTTATTTATTTAAATATTGGTGGTATAATTGATGATTTGAATACATTTGGCTAAATAGCGCTTAACCTTGAGTATCCATAAGGTTAGTTAATTAGACAAGAAATGATAGAGATAAATTAAGTCTTATTGAGATTAACTTGGGTCATGTGTCTTTTAGCTTATTAATTTGACATTCTAATAGAGTTATATTTGACATAGAGATTTTTAGATGCTTAAATATGAACTTCTCAAAGTTAATAAAACAAATGATGGTAGAACTTAATGTCATCATCACTGTATATGTATATTCAATAACATAGTGGTTACGAAGAGGAAAAGGGGAGTCTAACGTAAGGAAGATCTAGCGTATCCATTTTGAGCAAAAAAAAAAAAAAGAATGGGGAGAATAAGTACCCAAAAAATTTACATGGGAAGGGGTACTAAATTTGGCAAGCCAATCAACATGTCTATATCCCTCTATGGGAATAAACGACCAAATAATGGAAAGGTAGATGAAAATTGGGCAATCCTTTTAGGAGTAAGGTAAATTTTCCAATGGGTAATGTCTTTTTAAAGAGAAGCATCTCCATAATAGCAAGGAATTCATCTCCATAATCAGTCTAATTCAACCCAAATAACTGGCAATTTGGAGAGAAGCTAGGACAACATCTGCTTCAGCTTGTAAGGGGACATAACAATAAACTGAATAGAAAATTAAAATAAAAAATTGTGCTAGTGATTTTTGAGAACCTCAACACTGCTAGAAGCAATGGAATTAAAGATCTCATTAGTATTTATTTTCATTAATTCTTTATATGTTTTTGTCAAATGTATAAGCTGAGGCAGTTGCTTTGGTATATAATTGATTATGTTGATTCCCTGTGAGAGAATGTTGAGAGGTGCCAAAAAAATATCTTTGATTTTATTATACTTAATGATTTTATGGAAAATGAACAATAATATAACAAAAGATAACATTAGAGCTCTTCAAATGGTTATCATTATTAAGCTTGTTCCTCGCTAACCATGAAAACCAACATATGATAACAGAAGTAATACTAAGGAGTAGTTTACCAAGCTGTCTCTAATCATCAAAGTAGATTGAGATAGAAAAGTATACTGTCCAAGGCACCTTTAACATTCTAGGAAACCATCTCTATGCTTCACTAGTAAATCTACAAGATAGAAAAATACGAGAGAGAGACTCCTCACATTTTCAAAAAAGGCAAATGGAGGGAAGTCTAAAACCCTTAAGCTTGAGAATGGCATTTGTAAGCAGTAATGAGTGAAGAGCTCACAAAAAAAGAAGAAGAAGAAGTGGATGGTTTAAGAATAGGAGTCTAGAACCACCAAAAATCAGTGAACATTCTAGGTTTTTGAAAAGAAATAATAATTTTCTTGGAGGTTGATATACCAACAACACCTTTAAAATTAGACAATCTTAACCAATACATACAAAAGGAATTTTACAAACTTGCTCAGTATCCTTTCACGTCAATAGTGTACCAAATTTAGGCACTTTGTAGTAGTCATTAATCCAACAGTCAGCCACAGTGATGTTGATATCCAAAGGAACACCACAAAGATCCATAAGAGTGTAAAAGGATGACTAGTTATAAGACCAAAAGCTCAGGTGCACAAATCCACAGTAATAAACATCTTAGTAGCAACCTTGCAATTCAACATCTCCTTCCACAAAAAAGAATCATATTTTATACTGTTAATTGTCAAAGGATGACACAAGCCACTATATGTATTCTTCGAGAGAGTGGACAACATAGAGTTTATCCATAACTTCTTAAAAATGATCTTTGTAGAGTCAGCAATGGACCTAAAACACAAACCTCTTTGACTGAAAGGTATCCATAACTTTCTCTAATTGGTCCAATGAAGTTTAGAGCCGTTACCAACCCGCATAAAACTGTTAAAGAGTCATTCAAATCTCACCATTATAGTAGAAGGCATCTCAGTTACTTGCATAGTGTATAATGGGATGAAGTTAAGGATGTTTTTTAAAAGAATGCTTTTACTAACATAATAAAGAAAACTATTATCCCAAGGTTGGGGTTTAGCAATGATCTCTTGAAATATACCTAAAAATTGGAAACAATTCTTTTTTCCTTTTCCTTCTTAAATGCCAAGGTAAGAGATGGGGTAAACCTCTTTAGAAAAGTAAGTAAAGCAATTAATCAAATTTTATTTATCTAAGTAAACCTCTTTCCCAACTAAAAGGGACATTTAATTTTGTTGAAGTTCATACCAGAAACCTTCTTAAAATGGTTATAAAGAGTATAAAGATTCTTGATAAAAGTTATGCCAGCATTAGTAATAACGACCTAGTCATCAGAATACACAAGATAAGAGATCTGTGGGTGAGCTTCACTACTATAGAACATCTGTGGATGATTAACAAAAAAGTTACTTCAAGCATCTAGACATGTAATCATAAGCAAGTATAAAAAAAGATAGGGGAAATGAGATCTCCTTGTCTTATGTCTCTTGAAGACTTAAAGTAGTCATTTTGTTCCACATTAACAATTATAAAACAAAAGTTGTTGTCAAATAACCTTCAAATTAGAGACCAGAAAGTGTTATAGAAGACCATACCCTAATGCACCTTGATAATGAACTCCCAAAAAATGGTGTCATAAGCCTTCTTAATATTTAATTTCCATAATCATGTTACCACACATACAATTCCTATCCAAATCCAATTCCAATTTATGGTTAAGAAGGATATTATCAGAAATATTTCTACCTTTTATAAAAGTAGCCTCATGGACTAACAAGTCTATGAACATGAGGTTGAAGCTTGGATACAAAACTATTGCTAATGACTTTAGACACCACAAAGTTAAGACGAATGGGCCTAAACTCACCCCATGAGCCTTTGCATTTTTTCACTGGAATTAGAGTAATAAAAGATGTTTTAAAAAATTATGAAAATCAAAACCTTTGAAGAAAGCTTGAATAGTAAAAAATAATCAAATTTAATGATGTACCAACATACTTTCTAGAAATTTGCACCAAAACCATCACGATGTTTATTTTTAGAACTGTCAACACTCTTCACAACAAACAAAAATTCAAATTCCAAAGAAATAGTTGTAAGGTTGAAGGTCTAAATATAGTTCTTATTGTCTTAGAAAAGATAATCCTTAAGCTTATAATGTGCAGTAGTCCCAGTAGAAAATAATACATGAAAAAACTCAATGCCACTTTCAATAATTTCCTTCTTGTCAGTCTTCCACACACCATTTCAATCTTTGATTTTGGTGATATCATTAAAATTCCTCTTCCTTAATAAAAGAATGGCAATGTCTGATAATCATATGCTCATCTACAAAATGATGCCCAACAACCTTTTGATTGACAGACTCACCTCCATGGAAATAAGATGAATCCAAGATCCTTATGCAGTAGTTAATTCTTGTTAAGAGATTTTGTCATTATAAAATTCCTCCTCCCTAAACTTCACATTATCTTCATTCTTTTTAACCTTCTGATTTATACTGTTAAATGCTACCTAAAACCAAATTTTGAGAGCTTTAGAAATGTTGTGATGAGGCAAACACAATCTGCTCTAAGCATTTGTGGGTTGGTGGTAGATCTAGTTCTCCATAATAACCTTTAGAAATTGAAATGAGAAAACCAAATATTTCAAAAAGTTGAATGGAGGTCTATCAGAATTCAAGAAATACAAAAGCAATGGTGAATGAACAGAGATAGTTTTGAAAAATTACTGAACTTGAAAATGATAAAATTTCTCCAAACAAATGGAATTAACAAAGAATCTATCTAAACTTTGATACACCTAAAATATATTGTCTTTATGTACACATTTTCATACTAATTTTTGAGATATTGCGCTTTAATGGAAGGTATTTATGTACACATTTTCATATCTATTTCAAGTATAGTAAAATAGATGCAAAATGGTGAAACAAGTGAAAAATGATCAAATTTGGAGCAAAAATGAAGGATGCAAAATGGTGAAACAAGTGAAAAAGGATCAAATTTGGAGCAAAAATGAAGAAGGTGTGCAAAAGAACTGTGGCGCCTAAGCACACAGAACTAGCGCTTATGCATCAGTAAAACCGAGAAGACCGAGCCTAAGCGCCCAATACCTCACGCTTAAGCGCCAGAAGTAGTTACTTAGCGATTCAATGAATTTAGACAAATTTTTGAAGAGGTATTTGAAGTAACCCTTTGTGAAAATGTGGGAAATAATTAATGGACATGAAAATACATTCAATTGGGTTTTGAAAGGAGACAACTCTTGGAAGATTCATTGAATGTGGGCACATTTTGAAGAGACACCAAGACACCTTTTGGAAAATTATAAAAAAAGAATTGAATTGAAGAACTCTCTCTCTCTTGCCAGTCTCTCTCTCTTTTCTTCTTTTCAAGAGACTCTTCTATACACCCCCATTTCGAGAGGCTTCTTCCAGCCCTTCAAGAAGTTATAATTTGTATTGTAAGAGAATGAAGAGATTCAAAGGAACTTCAAGAGTTTGGTGGAGAGGATTTGAGATAGGTTTTTATCTTCATAACTACATTCAATTTTAGTTTAGACTTCTTGTTTGTTTTTATGATTTCTACTTTCAAACTTAAGTGTGGTTGTGTTTTCTCCATAAATTCTGAATAATTTTCTTTATCTTTTTCCTTCAAATGCTAAGTGATTAAGTGTTGGATGGAAGTTGTGTGAAGTAATAATCTTTAATGTTGGAATAAGTTGTGATGATTTTAAACCTTGTTCTTCATTTACTTCTTAGTTTGGCCAATTGAGATGTTAATATCTGTTATGAGAACACGTAAGACCTAAGATGGTATTGTCTCAATCAACAAATAGTAAGAATCACATGAGATTATATGGATGAGAATGTAATTCATATGATTGAGTACAAATAAATAGGGATATAAACTTTAAAGGGTGTAGAATTAGAAGACCTTAGAGTGACAGGCTAAAGCCCCCCAATTTGATTTATCCTTAGAGTGACAGGCTAAAGCCCCCCAGTTTGATTTATAGTTTTAGGTTTTGATACAAGATATTAGCCCCAGGTGAAGAGAGAAGATGAAACTCTAGAGTGAGAGCTAGTATCTTTCCTACCTAACATGTCTTCAAGACTATTCAAACTTTAAATTAGCTAATATTTCTTATAACATCTCTAGTAAAGGTAAAGAATGTTTTTTCTCCTATTTGGTACAACACAATTTGAACACTTCCGCAACAGAATTCCTATTATAACACAATTTGAACACTTCCGCAACAGAATTCCTATACTTGTTACTGATTCATGATAAGGAAAAATATATTTTATTTATATTTCCTTCATCTTACAAATATCTAGTTAAGTTTAGTTAGTTATTTACTTTACTTTCAACTATAAAAAATTACAGAAAAAATTGAATTTTCATTCCTATTATAGCATCTAAAGTTTGAGTAAGAATCTTTTACTAAGTAGAATTTATTATATAATTTCTTCTGATTGTTAGTTGCATGTATATTTTTCCCTACGGGTTCAATCTTGGGGCTTCATCAAAAAGTCATATATTACTTGATAATGATACTAGCTTAGTATCCATATTTAAATATAATAATTGTAATCTTATTTGCTTCAAAGTCAAGTTTTTGCTTAGTTGTTGCTAGTGATTAAGTTTTTGGCGCCGTTGCAAAGTAAGAATTATAAATAAGAAAAAAATAAGAATATAACCGCATACATCGTATTGACATTTAAAATCGGGATCAAGCTTTCAAATAATTTCCTCTTGTTAACCTTAAAGTTTGGTTAACCTTTTTTTCTTGGCTTATATTCACTATCAATGGAGCATAGAACCCCCCTCTTAGTGTCACCATAGGATTGATTTGAACTCATATAAGCTATAACTTGTACCCCATATGAGCTAAAACTTTAGCCAACTCTAATTTAATAGAAAATTAAAATCCAACTGAGTGGGCATTAAAATTAACCAAACTAGATAAAAAATATATTTAAGTTCAACTAAACCCTAACATTGACCTAAAAATCAACTTAAACTAATATGCACACTGATTTTATTATTTTATTCACAGATCATCGTATAGCTTAAAACTACATTATGAAATTTACATGATATTTATTATCATATAAAATGACCATACAAATAAGTTTGAGAATTATATAACATAATTTTTATGTAAAATTTTTCACCTCAAATCTTTATGCTTGAATAATGCTCATGCAACACAAAAATTATTGTATTCTTTCTATACCCATCTAGTGATAAGAATTTCATTCTATAAGTTACATCGTATTTATAATCACATATTAGAAAAATGAAAGTGTTTCAAGTGATGATCATGTACTATTTTTTGGTAAAACTTTTTATTTTGGGTTTTCATGCATAAAAAATGATCTACATAATAATTTTCAAGAAAGCATTATTTCAAAACAAACTGTGTGAGTGCATTTGGATTGTTGAAACCTTTCAAATGGACCCCTGTGTCTAAATCAGACTCTGTTTGAGGCCTATTAAGTCTATAATAATTTTCACGATAGTTTTGATAATAAAACAATAATTCTAATAATTCACTCAAAATGGATTCAAATAAAAATAAAAACTTAATGAAAGTAAATGTGAGCTAAAAATACTTAATTCAATTAATTAAAATCCGTTAAAAACTTTAATTCAAAATCCACCAAAATTTTTTTCTTCTAAGGTGGGTGTTAGCATCAATTTTTTATAC
This sequence comes from Phalaenopsis equestris, assembly GCF_001263595.1. Lineage (NCBI taxonomy): Eukaryota > Viridiplantae > Streptophyta > Magnoliopsida > Asparagales > Orchidaceae > Phalaenopsis > Phalaenopsis equestris. The sequence goes on along the minus strand of NW_018164709.1, from coordinate 264,387 downwards.
ACACATGTTGGATGCCCTTTAGAATGTTATGGGAGCATATAACATTTGTATATAGCTCTCTATAACTTGAGGAATCCATAAAACCATCCAACACCCATTTTTGTAAAGAAGAGGGTTTGGGGCGATACACTCACATAATAGTTTAGGGTGCTCATTGACATTAAAGTCTCTGATATAAGACCTATAAAAATACTTGCTTTTGGAGTTATGAGACCATATTTTATTTATACAAATTCTCCCATACCTTTTATATCAATAAAACCCATTGCTGGAGGACATTTTTCACAAAAAAATGTGGTTTACCAGGCTAGACCGGCTCCTAGCGCTGGTCTCAAGTGCCTAGGTGCTAGGTTCCGACACCTAGGAGCCCAAAACAGTCTCTCGAGGCTGCAAAACTGAGAGCCTAGAAAGATGGCACCAAGAATAGCTCTTAAGGGGTACAAAATTGGAAGCCTTGAAACCCAATAAGCAGTCCAAGTGCCTAGGTGTCAGTCTGAGTGCATAGGAGCCTAAAATAACTCCTAAGAACTCTAAGATTTGAGAGGGAGGAAAGCAGGGTCCTAGCTCCTATGCATTAGGCCTCAGTACTTGGGAGCAAGAACCCATCGCCTAGGCGCCAACTCACTTTTAAATCATGATTTTTCTCAGGTTTTTGCTTAATTTTGGCCCGAACAATTCCCAAAGCATCTAACAAGTGCAAATGCTCTGAGATAAAGGGAATTTATGCATGAGAGGAAATAGGAAGTGGCTATGTGGCCACTTTTTTGGACACTTGAAAGGTTTTGGAATAAGGAGGTTTCAGCAAAAAGGAAGAGGAAGGCTGCTTGATCTTAAGGTAGACCATTTTTCAGCAAAAAGGAAGAGGAAGGCTGCTTGATCTTCGGTTCCTTTTCCTAGGGATCTTGACAGTTTATGGCTAGCTGCTTGAGGTGGAGAGCTATAGAGAAAGGTGAGAAAGGAAGCTTTTCCCCCCTCCTCATCTTCTTCCCCAAAATCTCATTTTCTTCCATCAAAATTTCTTCTGCTCATTCCTCATCTTTTTCCTCAACCATCTCTTAGAATGTCTAAGGGATTTGCTTGGAGGAGCTACATTGAGAGCTTCATATCTCCCAAGGAAGAAGGAGAGCTGCATCTCTACTAAGGAAGAAGGAGAGCTTCATCCTCATAAACTCGGAGCAATGGGAAAGCAAAGGGAATGATTCATCAACCTTTACGTTGTGAGAAACCACTCTAAACTCATGTTCTTTCTTTCTAGAAAATCCCTAGGTTTTGTTTTAGAGAAAAAAAGGCTAGGTTCTGTGTTAGAGTGAACCATTAGGTTTGGAGCTATTTTTGTTAATTTCCCTTCTGAATCTTTGAATTTTACCTCCATTTCCCTAACACATTGACCTAAATGGTTAGGAACCTAGTAACCCCATGATTGGTTGGCTACTTCATCCCATGATGAGTGGGTTGAAATCACCTCGATCTAGGGAACAATAAATCCCTTTGATGCTCATTCCCTAAATCACGAAGGCTATGTTCGTGAGGGAAAACCTTCATTTTTTTGAATGTCTAATTTTCTCAGAAAAGCTCCTTTAAGTTTTGCTAAAAAATTAGAGGTGACCATTTGTTATGTCACATAACGGAAGGTAGCTACAACATCATCACTAACCCTAGATCCTTATTCCAGATTGCTAGGAAAATTATCATTCATCATCAAATTTAATTAGGTCTCATTTTCTTGCACGTGATTGCATATATATTATGTGCATTACATGATTTTGTAATGCGCATCAAAATCTCCATTTTACATGTGTCATTGATCAGCCATCAACATCATCAACTCGATCAACTATCATCCATTAAAGTGACTGATCGACCTCCTCCAATCAGTTCAGTTAATCAACCTTTTCTGATGACTGTTGACCTAATTTTTGATAGTCTAATTTCTTCTTTATAAGCTTAAGATCTAGCCATAGGAATTTTTTATTGACTATCCTATAAGACTTTGTAAATTGAGCCCTCCCACATAAAAATTCCAAACACCTTTTTACTCCTCTTGTCAAGTCCCACCTGCGTGGTCATAAGCCTCCAAATGTAGTTTGGGAATGTCAAGACTAACATGCGGAGACTTGCGAGTGAGTTCCTATAAGTTTAATCAGGCCTTAGGACAACCCTGGGTGACTTGGTATTGGGCATAACCACACACACACACAAGCTTTTCACAACCTCACACACACCCAAAACCCTAAAATAATATTGCACTTGACCTATCCCCCCACTCTTTTGGAAACTCACGTGGGTGGTCCCAAGCCCTTAGCTGTTAGCTAAGGTGGTTAGGAACAACAAATGTAGGATCCAAAATAGGCTCACCCATTGATCTCATGGCACTAAGAGGGTGATTTCACGAATAACATATCCAATGAGCTTCAATTCCACCAAAACTTCAAACTTTGGCCTTTTACCCCTAAACTTCCCCAAAATTACCCTGAAACCCTAAAATTTTCAAAATTGCCCAAATTCCCAAATTCTCACAAAAAATCATATTAAACAACTCCAAACCACTCCAAATTGCCCAAAGTACCCCAAATTTCCACAAAATTCCCAAAATAACCTTAACCACCCAAAATTATCAAAATGCCCCTCATGTTAAAAAAATTCCCAAAACCTCAAAGTTCACTCCAAAATCCTCCAAAATCAATCCCCACCACTCAATAATCCCAATTGCACCCAAATCCATCAAAATTGACGAAAATCTCCAAAATTGCCCCTAAATGCCTAAAGTCCCCAAATCACCCTCAATTCCCATCAAATTTTCCAAGCCCAATTAGAACCAAATCCCATCCCAATTAGACCCAATTTTAAGCCCAAATTCCAAGCCCAAATCAAGTGCCCCAAGTTAACCCCACTTCCAAATTCCATCAAATTGAGCCATGTAATCATTTCAATTCCATAAAATTTGTTTCCTAAATACTTCATGACATTCTCCTAGATCAATTTGAGCCTTTGATTGATTTTAATCCAAAGCTAAGCCCAAGCCCAATCTCAAGCCCAAACCACATTTTAAGCCTAAATACAAATCCACCTCAAACCTTTTGGATTAACCAAACTCTAATTACTCCAACCCATCCTAAGCTTATGATCTAACCACCTCAATCCTTGCCTAAACCCACTTTTGGGCCATGGACCAAGGCTCCCTTGAATCATGGAAACCCCTCAACTAAAAAAAGTTAACCCATGACATCAGCCATCAAACTCCAAGCCTAATCATAATTAAACCTTCCCCCGACCTTCCTGAGCCAGCTAGCTGCCTCCCCTGGCTTGGCTGGTCGATTTAGTGGCTATAAAACCAAAACCTGAGAGCTTGCACCTTGCCTTAGACAAAAAATTGAGCTAATCCAATGTGGCTCTCTCCCATTGGAGAATTGTGCTTCTCATCCCTCCACCTCAGCCTATTAGCATCAACCAATGTCAGCCTGAGGCCTCTCTCTTGGCCTCAATTATAAATAGTCCCCTCCAAGACCAAATTTGAAGATCATCCAAAACCAAGAGGAAAATCTGCCCAATTGCTTCCAGAGCTTCTCACAGACCTCCTAAGTGCAATCCAACCATCCTTAGCCACCTATTCACACTGTCCAAGCTCAAAGCTCAATTTGACCACACAAATCCAAGAACTTTTTGACCATTTCACTAAACCTTTCAAAAGCTTCAAATTAACCATTCGATAAGCTTCCCCACACTTCAATAACGCCTCCTAAATCAAAAGCCTCCTCTCCCGAGCACCCTAACATAGTCCTAAACGAAGCTCGAGTCACCCTTCAACTGAAATCATACTTAGGCTACTTCTCAACTCAAGACAACACTTCGAGAAGTTTCGTGGACTCAAGACGATCGTCTCCAACTAACCTAATCGAGGTCTCACCTCTTAGGCAAATGTATAACTCAAAATAACTAAATTGAGTCTCAGTTTCATCAATTGTGAAGCAAACTTGTATTTCATACTATTTGATCGTATAGATAAGTTCGTCTCACTTAGATGAAGATATAGGAACAAACCCAAGTGATTTGGTTGAGAATCGAGTGAGATATTAGGTCTAGAACATGGACGGTTCTCGGGTTAGGCGGATGCCGCCCATTCCCGAGTGTATCGAATGGACATATCAGATTGTGCCGGACGGACCAAAGGAGCGCGAAGGGTTGGCTGATGAGGCAGGCTACGTGGAAAGCGCAACGAACCTGCAAATGACGCGTACGTGTTCTGAAACACCGAGGTTGCGTTGGCAGTTGACTCGGATAAGTAGATAAATAGGGCATTTTGAAATTAAAATGCTTCAACTTTAAAAACACATATCTTGGTGTAGAAAATTTATAAAAATAAAATAAAAATACCCCTGTGCTCAGGGAACAAAAAAGAAAAAATTACATCACCATGATCAATAATTGATAATCCAGTAATAGAATATTTTTCAAGTATTTTTCATTGAACCAATGACATATTTTTTTATTGGAATGTTTGATGGAAATTCTACCAGTGGTTGTTTAGAAATTTTTTCGACTGATAAAGCGCTCTTTTCCATCCGACATTCTAATTTTCTTGTCCGCCATTAGTTAACGCTTATTTTTAGTAAATATTCCAATAAACTCTCTCTAATTACTTCTTTTGGCGGTGTTTTTCTTTTCTATAATGCATTTTTGCT
>NW_018164709.1:253133-258997 GCF_001263595.1 Phalaenopsis equestris | reverse complement strand
AAATCACAAGCATGTGAAGTATCTTTTCTAAATCAATGTCATCATCTGAATAGCCATGACAAAAATTATAAACTTCCCTTCATCAACGCTACGGCCTTCCCCTTGAAAATCTAGACACTCCATTTTTTATCATGAAACGTGGAATTAGAGCTGGTTCAGAGATTAATCTGCTGCTTATCTTCCCCTACAAATAGGATTTCAGCACCACAAATTTAAATTAGAGAAAAGTCATGATACGAAGGAGATGGGAGGATTTGGCATTTGATTGCTTGATCTGTGTTTTCTGCAAGTTGGGATTTGAGGATCTCACGATTGCAGTTCCATTTGTCTGCAGATCATGGAACAAGGCCTCCCTTGATCCGCAATGCTGGAGAGTTCTGGACTTCAAGGACTTAGATTTCTCCACAAAGAGCAAGTTCATAGCAAGGTTCAAAGAATTGTATCAGCTGCAGAGCTTCTCCTTCTCTTCTTTCCTGAAGCTCTGCATCTCAAAAAGCCATGGATCCGTCATGGAGCTTCGCATTCCCTCCTTGTTCGGCGCATCCCTGCACCAAGACTTGGTTTTGACGTCCATCCAGTATGAAATGAAACACTCTGTCTTGATTTTTATTTCTTATTCCAGAAATCTTTGTTGGTGCATGTGCGAATGAAAAATAGTCCCATATGAAAAGTGAAGTAAGAATTTACCTTGAAACATAATGTAGTTTTTATTCATTAGTATAAGCACTTGAATTCTTTTGTAATTATACTCATACTTACAAGAGATTAATTTTGAACGCTCAGTTTCACCTATTTTTATAAATAGTATCAAGGATGATAGTTTGACTTCATAATTCCATGGATTCACTCATCTGTTTTGAGGTTGGATGAATATTTAATATATCATTGAGGATGGATGCTATCATTGAGGACCCATTCTAATGCATGGTCGATTTTAATTGGACATCTGATGCAAATTTGCATAAGATTTTCTTACGTAATAATTTTTCGAGGAGTGAAATTATTGCATCAGGACACCAGGTGTCCAATTAAAATTGGTCACATCAAAATGTGAACCCCACTGAAATAGACGGTTGGTTGTTTTTAAAAGTGTGGGACCCATCCTAGCATATGATCAATTTTAATTGAACACGTGATACAAATTTACATCAGATGTCCTGATGCAATAATTTTTCCATTGAAGAGCTTAAGACAACAATAGATAACGAGTATTCAATTTTAATGAATTCTTACAAAGCACAAAAAAAAGGCTTATCCTTGGATATAAAATGAAAAATTTTAAGAGCGCTTAGTTTGCTGCAGAAAGAAATTAAAATCTCAGGACTGACAATAGAGGCCATAGTTGATTAATTATGCAAACATTAAATTACTTGACTTTTCAGATGTCCAAAATTAAAGGTGCTGTCTTTACCAACACTTATATGGAACGATGACAAGCAACTCCCAGGGCTGATGTGCAGCTGGAAGGAAATGGAAGCTTTAGAAATGATCTGGAAGCCAATTTCATTTCTGAAAATGCTAGAGCAAATCATGCTCCACTGCCCCAACTTTCATGAGCTTAATCTCTGCGGCTTCCTCAATGGAAAGGATGCACAGGCAATGATCAGATGCTTGCCTAAGTTGAAGAGACTGCTGATGAGTGCATCCTTTCTGCGAAAGGATGATTTGGTGATGATTTTGGATGGATGCAAGGATTTGGAAGAGGTTGATGTTTCCAGGTGCAGAGGATTGGATGTTGATGATGTTTTACTGAAAAAAGCTGCAAAGTTGAGCAAGTTTGAGTTCCAGGGCTGCAAACCTGAAGAAATCTACGGCAATGGCTACAATAATTATGATGATTTATTCATGGAATTGGTTTTTGGATACTAGTGGAGTATGGATAGTTATTTCTATTCTGAGTTCCCTTAATTGTACTTATTTTCTTATTAAACTAAAGGAAAGAAGTTGTTTGACAGGAAGAATGTTAATTTTTGACAAACTCACACAATATTTCTTTAGGAGTTGTTAAGCAAAGAAGTTTAGGGCTCGAATCTTACTTGATTCCTGAAAACTCATTCCTCTCTTTTCTTTAAATTCTTCTTATACCACGCGAAAGATATGTCACAGTCTGTCCAATAGAATCCATATGCATAATTGATTATATAAGATAAAATTAAACAAAGGGAGGGATAAAATATTGCTATAATATATTCTAGTTTATTGTATTATTATTTGTATAAAAGCCTATAATTATCCTTCTAAAACACAATTTATTAAATTATCAAATAGAGTCATATTAAATCACAAGCATGTGAAGTATAGATGGAAATCCTTTATTTGCAAAAGACATAATTATACTACATCATGATTTCGTACAATCACACTTACTTTAAATCCTCGTGTCAATGTTAGGATGTCCCATGAAAGCGACGTATTGTGTGACTTGAATATAATAAAAAAGGTGCAAGAGCCATTGCACCACTACCATGGTGTTTTGTTAAATATGCTAGGGTTTCTATATGATAAATAGGTGCATGTATAAATATTAGTCCATAAAATTAATATTAAGATATGAACCGGGAATATAGGTACTCTCACAAGTAAATTAATGAAGTCAATAGATATCATGGATCATGGGATAATAAATATCTTATGCATTCATGAAAAGTTGGAGAAAAGGATAAGGTCATTGATAGCCATGGTTTTAGACTTTAGTATTTGGGTAGAAGTCGTACTTGAAATGGTGTAGAAATAATTGGAGAGAAGATTTTTAAAGATAATATTATAAAAATAATAGAGTTGAAGATAGAATTATAGCTCTAATGATTGTTGTTAGCACTATGGTTTATATTGTTTTAAGTTTTTATGCTCCCCAAGTTCATTTGGATATACATTCAGAAAAAAAAAATTTTGAATGACCTATAGGAATTAATAAAAATGACACCTCCTATAGAAAAAAAAAAACATTATTATAGGAGATTTAGATGGACTTAATTTTAGAATCATACATTTTTTTAGAAGTATTCTTGGTGGCTACATTTTTGGAGTGACCACTAAAGAAGATATAACCATATTAAATTATGATCTTTTTATTGTTATTGCTTTATTTAATAAAACAAGTAAGCATATTACTAATTATAATAATAGATTTTAAAAAAAACACTAATTGACTATTCTCTTATAAGAAAATTACATCGTCGAGATTATAAGGTCATTTAAAGTTTAAGTTCAAGTACCTAACATCGATTAATGATTTTTTATTTTAAAATAAAGATTTAAAAAGTTAGAAGTTAAAAATTACAAAAAAAATTCATCATAGAATTAGATGGGCGCACTTAAAAGATGCAAATAAAATTATTTTGATAAGTAGAAATATGCATCGAGTATATCAAAGTTTATAGCATAGAATGTTGGCCTATAAAAGAGAGATCATGTTGGATGGCTAATCTGGGGGATTGCATCGTGCTTTATCAGTGATAGAAATCATCACTTAAACTAAATGAAATATTTTATAAGATGGTCGAGACACATGCAATGCTTTATGGTATAGAATGTTGGCCTACAAAAGAGAAGCATAAAATTAATTTAAACGTTGTTGAGATGAAAATGCTTAGGTGGATGAATGGTTTTACAATTCAAAGCAAATTATAATGTACAATTATCCTTAAAATTGTTGAAGTAGCTCAAGTGGCAAACAAGATTAGAGAGAATCACCTTATATGGTTCGATCACATTAAACGTCAACCATCCATGATCCGGTATTTTAGACTTCATTTTTGTTATAAATGATAGAGGTAAATGATACAAGATAAATTTGCATACTTTTGTTACATTAAATAACAAGATTTATTCATCATTTATCACAATTTTATAATTATGGAAGGTTGTTTGCGATATTTTGTAGGTTATAGGTGTAGAGCATGCAAAATAAAGCCAAAACATGTGATATGGTGCTAAGCGATGTAGTCACGCCAGCTCTTGGTGTGACCACACCAAAACTAGTGTGATCAAACCAGTTTTGAGATTGACCAAGTCATTGGACAATAAGATCTCATTTTGCTAAATATTTTTATGTTGATTTAAGTCAAGACTTTAAAAGAGAAGCTAGGAAAACTTCTCATAGATATAGAGAGACATTTGGAGGCTCTCTAGTGGAGATTTGAGGGGTTGGAGTTCTCTTCTTCTTCTTGAAGGAGAGAACTTCTAGGGTAATTTTTTTTTTTCCCTCTTTTCATGTGGTTTGTTGAGATTTTGATGAGTCTTTTTTTTTTCCTCTTTTCATGTGGTTTGTTGAGATTTTGATGAGTTGTGATAGGAGAGGTTGAGTGCATCGATATGGGATGAGATCCTCAAGTAACTTCTACTGAACGGAGAGAATCACGGTGTATTACAAGGGCAGATTAGCTCGGTGAGAGTTTTCTATACCTCTTGCGCTTCTTCTATTTATTCCCATAATAACAAGTATTGGTGTTTTCTTATTTCTTTAATTGTAAGTAATCTTACTTTCATACTCATGTAATGTAAGGTTTGTGGTTTCTTGTGGTTTTTATTTTTTAACTTTTTTGTTTCTCTAGATGTTTTTCTTAAGCATAAATTTTTTATGTTGATGTGCTAGCCTTCAAACGTAATTTACTTTTTATCAGACACGATAACAATGTTAAAAATCTCTCGCGGCAATACGACTTCTGCTCGTTGCATAATGGAACAACTAGGTTAACCACAAAAACTTAGTGGAGTATGCACATTCTGTTAGGATTTTGCAAGCTAGATATGGGATCTGACAAATTCCATAAAATTCCATAGGGTTAAGGGAAAATAACTTTATGGGTTACTGACTTCAAGAAATCACTTGATCTATGTTACAAAAGTATGAATTTTACATGTATGAAAAACTCAAAACTCTTTCTGTCATTTATGTTTAAATGATCTATGTTACAAAATATGAATCTTACAAAAATATGAATCTTACTTGGATATCTCACAAGATAGAGGTTACCTCAAAAGAAATAATGCCTAAAAGCTCCTGTGAAAACTTGGGTTCCATGGGAAGTCGAGGAAAACAACCGACAGAAGGAGAGCTTAGGAAGTGATCATGCACATATTTCATAAATTGAGCCCTATAGGGAAGAAGTGGAAATTGAAATACCTTGAAAAATTTGCGTAAGTTGTCATGAAAAAGAGTTAAATCCGACACACAAATAATAATGAAAATAATTTAATATTTTATTTGTTTAATTTAAAAAATATTTACATTTCATCACCCCCGACAAACTACTCAATAAATTATTCTACTAAATCATTAACGACCACTTTAGCAGAGACAAACCTTCACTAAAGCTTACAAATTCTTCTTCTAACCTAAACCTGTCTATTATGTCTGTTTTAGATTGCGAACAACTGACTGAGGACACATCTCAGGTGGTCAAAAGCTCTGTCTGAAGGGATGCAACATCTTTGTAGAGGATGGCCTCTCGAACACGCATAACTATGACCTCCTTTAACATTTCCGGTTGGTGAAGTTCATAGGCTTGCAGTTGCACCTCCTTGGCTTGGAGAAATCGGGCCGCCCGAATGAATGAATCCTCCATCTTACGGAGCTGACTCGCCTTCAAACCAGAAGGAATTGACCTTGTGGCTGCCTCTACTTGGACTTCCTCTAGAACATTTGGGCAGCTTCCTCAAACTTTAGCGGATGGGAGGTAACCTCAGTAGAGTCTTGATTAACCACAACATTGTGGACTTCATCCTCACATATCACTGCCAAGGAAGTAATGATCGATGGGGTTGTCAAAATGGCTCGTTGATCGTAAACAACTCGTGTTCGGCTCGTTAAGCAGCTCGTGTTCGGCTCCTTCGTTAAGCTTTACCAGCCGAACAAGAAAATT
>NW_018164709.1:239670-253108 GCF_001263595.1 Phalaenopsis equestris | reverse complement strand
ATTATATATATATATATATATATATATATTGATGAGTTGTATTTTTAAAAAAATTAATTGACTATGCTACTAAGATTTATAATCAATTAAAACTATTAATTAAGAAAATAGAATAAAAATTATTAAATTAGATTCAAATGATGTTTTAAATCTTGACCCAAACCTTAACATCTTATGGCTACGTGATTAGGGTTGTCAAAACTCTTTGTTGGTGAACGGCTCGTGTTCGGCTTGCCAAGCAAACGAGCCTAGCGCAAACACACTTTTTGAGATCGAAATATAAACGAGCCGAACACGAGCGAGTCTCTGCTCGTGTTCGACTCGTTTTCACCCTAAATGGTTGACACTCCGGTGATCAAATCGTCAGCATCAAAAAAACAATATAAAGAGAAATTTAGAAAAAGCTAAATTCACCCAATAGCTTTCCGCCATGCCCAAAATATGCTCCCACTCAGAAACAGTAAGATAGAATCTTTCCTCACCAGTCGACCACCCTATGGATGGAAGAGGAAGGATGGAAACACATCAGATTCCTCTTGCTCAATTCCCCCAACAGTTTGTATTGCTCCAATAGCTGGGGATGAGTCAAAGCCAACAAGTTGGCTGACAGTCTCTGCAGAAGGTAGCTCCTTCCACTTTAGGAGTCAATTTTGGGTGTTTCTTCCCCTTATGAGTACCTTCTTGTGGGTGATGTTCTTACACCCCCACGTCCTTTCCAAGATGCCTGAGGGGCAAATTCGAGGATCCAACTTGATCGTTTAATTAGGCCTCGACCGTTTTCTTGCTACGAACTTCTGTCTATGCTACTATCTGATCGGGAGCCAAACCCATGCTTCAGACCCTCAAAGGCTATGTGATATGCGATTTTTTCCAAACTTGCCAGCCGTTGGTGTCGGTCCATTAACCATCCTAGCAACTGGAACACATACAGATTGAATAAGGAATGAAAAATGGGAGGAAATGCACCATTCATTTAGTATTTCTAGAAATCACCGGCACAAAATTCAAGTGGAGCTCAATTCTTGCATTATTAAGTAATCATAAATACTGTCCATTTTTCAATATTAAGTTATGTTATTCGTATCACATCATCGTTGAAAAAAAGCAAAAGAATTGAATAACTAAATATGTATACTAAAAACACAACAACACGAATCTTGAAGAAATCTGACAGGACAAAGGAAGTGTGGGACCCAACAACGATTAAATTGCACACTATATGAGCCAAGAGCGTCTATCAGTTGATTTCCCTCAAGAAAGAGTCCAAAGGAGATCAACACACTTACAGAAGCCGACCAGCTGACGAAAGATAACCAGCCAAAGATTCAACCGATGAGCAAGCATTCAGCCAGTCAGCCAGTTAGACCCGATAGAGCCAGCAGAGCACCCACCCATCGAATCGAAGTTTATCGACTCTAAATAGCCAATCGACAAAAGCACCGAGTTAAATACTTATTTGTTTATCCTTTTATACATTTATTTAAATATTTATCTATTTAATTTTACCAAATTATATTGTAATGCCCCTATTACAGTCGGGGCAAACAGGTAATTGTGCCTTTTATGTTTCCCTTTACCTATAAATAGGGAGTCATTTCAATAGTAAATAGTTAATGATTCATAGTAAAAAAAGCTTAAATCTTTAACCTAATATGTATTCAATCTCTCTCTCTCTCTCTCTCTCTCTCTCTCTCTCATGTTATATGCTCTATTCCTGGGGTTTTATCCACATGAAAAATTCAGATTCAACGGATGAATATTCTTCTGAGTCTATTCCATGGGTTTTACCCACATGACAAATTCAGATTCAATAGATGAATATCCTTCCAAGCTTATTAGATAATTCTGAGCCTAATGAGTGACTCAGAGTTCATATCCTATTTCCAAATGAGTTTGGCTGAATTTTGTCTATTTTTCCTTTTACATATTTGAATGCACAGTACTATTTCTTAAAATTGAATTACATATCAAAAGTTAATGAAAAATCTTATTTTGTAGCAGAGAAAGAGTGAGGAGAACCGTAGAGCAACAGTGCTGCCACAGGAATGAGCTGGGTCAGCCTCAAAAACCATAAAACATGGAATGGAAAACTCAATTCCTAATCTATTGTCCAATATGCTCAATGGATTAAAGTTAAGTGGCACTAAAGGATTTAGCGAAGAAGGAGATCCATATATTCTACGGAATTCACACATGCGGATTGGTGATATCTAGGGGTATTTTTGACAGTTTTACAGTGATATTGTGATGATATGCTACTACAACACCACCATAATATCACTAAATATCATTAAAGTCATTTCTCTCTTATCCACTCGTAATTTTCTTTTTTTTCAACTCCCTTATTGGGAATCTTCTTTTATTTTTTTTTTCTTGCGCTTAACTTCCATGGTTCTGCGACGGTGGAAGACAGTTAGGAACAAGCAACGGTAATTATATGCGTGCAGGGTTGTAGGGCCCAGTAGCTAGGATGGAATTTCATTGATTCGCTTTAGGGGTGTAAACGAGCAGAACACGAGCAAGCCCAGACTCAGCTCGTGTTCGTCTTGTTTATATTTCGAGCTCAAAAAGTATGTTTGTGTTTGACTCGTTTGCTTAACGAGCCGAACACGAGCTGTTCACGAACAAAGAGCTATTTAGGCAACCCTAATCACGTAGTCATAAGATGTTAAGGGTTGGAACAAGTTTAAAGATTATTGTTTATGTTAAAGCATCATTTTAATATAATTTAATAATTTTTATTCTATTTTCTTAATTAATTATTTTAATTGATTATAAATCTTTGTAACCTTGTAGTCAATTATATTTTTTTTAAAATATTACTCATCAAGATGTATATATATATAATTAGTAGTAATTCGAGCCAAAACGAGCTGAACACGAACGAACAAATTTTGGTTCGTGTTGTTCATGTTCGGCTCGTTAACTTAGCGAACGAGTCGAACATAAGCTTCTTAACGAGCCGAACACAAGTTGTTTGTGAACAAACGAGCCATTTTGACGGGATAAATAAATGCAATTATCATAATTTCCGAAAAGGAAAAAAATTCCATTATTATTTATTTATCTCTTCCCTTTGTAGAAAAAACGATTTTTGGTGTTTCTAGACATAATGGGATGTTGTGAAACTGGTGAGAAGGTGGTTATCAACTCGCGTCTGCTGCTAGAAGGTTTATGTCTAATTGAGTAGTTAATGACGTTTCTGTAAAGATTAGTCGCCTTCATTTAGGTTTTAGATATGGATTTTATTTTTAATATATTTGGCATATATGTTCTTATGTTAAAGTGATATGGTGTAGAACAATGATATATGAAATGAGATGTCACCATTTTTATTTGAATGAAATGGTTATTACAAATAACATCATTAGTATTTTTACTCAGTTTTATACATCTAGCCATTAAAAAGTAATTAGTATTTGTTGAATCCTAATTTGCATGGAAGATGCACATAAGGAATTTGGAGCATTTGATTCGAGAGAGAAAGGAGAGAGAGAGGGACGGAGGGAGAGAGTGTAGTGCACAGTAACTTGTCCATGTGGGTTAAATGGGGGTATTGTCGGACTTTTGTGATCCTTTTTATATATCGAGTATTTTTCGTATATAGAGAGGCTGAAGAGCCTAAATTCCTTTATGTGAAAATATGACGTTGGAGAATAGAGTGATAAATATCATTTTACATGAAAAGACTGTTCTATTTATAGGAGAAGGAAAATAGTGAAGTAAAATTACATTTATAACCATGTTTTAAGGAGGGTTGTATAAGCTGTTGTTGGAATTATACCATTGTGGGCTCAGTAACTTGGCATTCTCTAGCTTGGTTGATGGGGGTCAAAAAGGTGAATTTATCGTTATTGCTAGTTAGCTTTTGCGGTTGGGTCGTTGGTTGGGCGGCCAACTGGATTTTTGAAGACAGTCGGTGAGGATGATTTGATCGGCTGATATTTGTTAGGCAGATGAGTTGGGCCAGTCACCAGCTCTAAATTCTTACCGACTGATTAGACTTTTACCCTCATGCAGGAGATGTTATCTAGGCATGCATTGTTGGGCCGGTTCAGATGAAATCTAGCAAGCGTGAGCCGATCGATTTTTCTGGGTCCCTTAGTCGTTTTATGGCGAGTCTATATTTTCCATTTCACTCTTTCTTGAGCTGTCAGGTTGCATTGAGTTTCGTGTTGACATATCTTTTGTGTACACATTCAGTTCGCTGATTTGTTGATGTTGTTATAAGAAAAACGAAATTTTATGCCAAAAGAATGAACAATATTTATAATTACTTAATGATGCAATAATTGAACCTCCTTGAATTATGTTCTTGTTATTCCTATAAAAATGGAATCAGTCTATCTCAATTCTAATCGCTAGCATGATTTATAAGTCATTTTTCAGAACTGAGAAGTACAACAAAGCCACCTACTAGAGGGCCTTAGAAAACCTTAGGTGGGAGATTGAGTATCACCTGGAAGGAGAGCGGAGGCAGAAAATGTCAGTGAAGAGATGGAGGAGACTCTATCAGAAGGATAATGTGGGGTTGTTGGACTCAGTCTTTGGTCGCCCCAGTGAAGAGGCGCAAGCGGACGATTGCCACCCAAGAGAAGGGCCATATGAGGAGAAAGGCCATTAATGAGAAGTGTCTTGGGTGGAGGATAGTGACCATCTCAAGGAATGACTTACCAGTGTATCAGGTCATGCTCAAACTCCAGTACCCAAAACATAGTAAGGAACTATTGATGCTTTTGTGCTTCCTAAGGTGTCGAAAGTGGATTCTAGGATGATGTGCAAGAGGTGCCTTATGTCTCGGCTTCGTCGGGTGCGCAGGGTGTCCGCGACCTTCCTCCTCAGTTGAGGGAGATAAGACTGATGAAGAAGGATTCTCTTTCATCACTTTAAGGTGGGAACAGATCGTAGGTATGAAGGTTGTTTGTAGGATGATTTTTCTTATTCTGCATCTTGCTTTATATTTTTTTTTGACGTGGATGACTCCATCGCTGGAGTGGTGTTTATTGACTCCACTTCAGGGAGGTATGTGTTCATCCAATCAGAAAGGCGGACCCAAGGTTGCCAAGGGTGCTCTGCACCAAGCAGAGGTTAGGAGTAGTCATTCGAATCTCCCAGAGGAGGTCTAAGTGGTGGTGGTGGCCAGAATGCTGGAATCTTCTAGCTCAAGGGAATGCTGACTGCATGAGATAGAAGGCTCATTCATCCAGACAACCAAATTTTCTTAGGTTAGGGAGATGCACCTGTTGGTTGAGCGGGTGAACAAGTTGGAGAAGCTAGAAAATGAGGTGGTCACCATCCATGTTTGGGAGGATATGCTCTGTAAAGAAATAACAGTTATCAAGGCGAAATTGCTAGATGTCCGGGAGGCGCCTTCTGCTACTTGAGCACAAGCTAAAATAAAAGGAGTATATTTTTTTCTTGCATGATGTTCATATTTTGGATTCAAGTATGAGTTAAAACTATATTTTACATTATGTTTAGTGAATTTTCGTTAGGAATGTGTGGAAATTTGAATCCTTCTGGAATGCTTGTGATCTAGCTTTATGCTAGCAAAGTATTATGTTATTGCACACAGCACTTTGACATATTTTAGCATTTGCATTTGTATTCTGCATTGTTTCTATATGTATTTCATACGAGTGCAACATACATTTTCTTTTGCATTAGCATGCTTGACATTCTTATCATGTACATATGTTATCATATGCCCATGATTAAGGCTTGCACAACATATGGAGATGGCTAGCTAACTTGACACAAACACATCTTCTATATCACTTGGTACGAGTCATACTACCTAGTATATGACTCTGTTATGATATTCAGTTTATATATGCATAGTTACTTTACCTTGTGTGAATGTGTAATGTATAGACTCTTGCTTGTCCCCATGTGTGATCGTTTATCTTGTTCGATCGTGCTAGATAAGCAAGTCAATTGTTTTCATAAATGTGATTTAGTATGAGTTCTCACAAAGTAGAACACTCATACATGAAACATCATTCTGCGTTCAATGTTTTTGCTCATACCTCCATAAAGCATTCATACATATCAAACCACATATCACATCAATTGTGATCGCTAGCACCTAGCTTGAGAAATCATGATATGTTAAATTATATTGTGTGCTTGCAACATTTCTACCTTTTTTAGTAATGGAAAATATTCTTTTTTTAGATGTGTAACCCGATGCTGGTCACAATGCTTTAATAAGCATTGCTTACGAGCATAACTCAGCGAGTAATATGAATTATCATATTGTGATCAGTACCTGTGTGAATGTGCTATGAATTTAGAAGATATAACACACATCACTTTGGTCTTATTTTAAGATTTTTTTTCGTATTATTAATATCCATTATTCTTTAATAAAGCACATTTTTAAATAAAAACATCCATAGTTTAGACCATAAGTAAGTTCAAGCTTTGAAATATATTTTACTTAAAACTATTAACCTTTAAGTGATGTGTATTAGAACACTTTGATCTTTAGGATGAGGCCAGTGTTAGTGACCCTGTCAAAATCATGCACCAACCTTAGCCACACTTTTTGCACACACGTAAGTGAGTGTCATTATGTTAGCTTATCTTAGATGCCTATTTAGAATAAAGTAGTGTGTAGTTAAGGTTTTCATATGTGTGAACATTGTCCCTAGATTTGCGTCTAGCCGGCCTTTTTCTTTGTTTCCCTTTTGTGTGTTTACTAGAAGTGAAGTGTTTGCATAAGTATTTTAGGTGACATCTTTTTTCAGGGAGCCATGTACAACTCGGAGAAGCAATCATGATTTGAGCTAACATCTTTTCTGCAAGTGTTGCTTAGCACTTCTCCCATCAGACATGGTTCATCATATGATTGCATGAGATAATATGTGCTAACCTTTTTAATGTAGGTTGAGTATTTTTTTTTTATTTCACTTGTATTTTGTTTAGTTTCCTTAACATTCAATTTGTATCAGAAATAAGATATGAACACAAGTTTGAGAGTGCTTGATGTGTGGAACCATAAGATGAGGACTGGGATTAGTGTGTCTGTAACTCATATCTTAATTCTGAATATATATTATTATATAGACATTAGGATCATACTCTAAATGTAGAGCCTAGTCCCCTATTTAGCTTTCTAGTATGTTATTGACCCAACAATACTCGACCTATTTTATTATTTTATTCATATGGCCTCTTTACTTATACATAGAGTGACAAATTCTCGCTTTATTTTGATTGTTATTTGTCTAGGTTCCTCGCATATGCACTTAGGCTCATTAGGGCAACAAAGATTTTTATAAAACTCTAATAATAAAATATTCATCTAAACTAATATTTAGGACTAAAATTGAATCAATTTTAAAATTAACACTTTACTTTCTACTGTATATTTTATCCATGTTCTTTCAGCTGGATATAAAATAGTTCCACTTGCATGGACATCTTCCAAGTCATTTTAATAGGGTCATCATATTAAAGACTTCTATAAATAATTGCATTATACCTATATCTACTGCGGAGGGGTATTCTTGCTTCTTCAAACTGAATTGCCAAGCATAAATTTATGCACTGAGGAGGTCTTCTACATGAGTGAGATGTTATAGCCTCCTCTGAACTACATGGGGCATAAGTTTTTTGTGAAATTGTTTGACTTTGTTGCCGATCCTTTATTTTATTTTTTCTTTTTCTTGGCTTCCTAGCTACTTTTTTTGGCGTTTAAAAATGCCATTTCATAGGAGAATAGAGATTTCTTTCCTTTAACTTTAGGGATATTTGGGTTTCTTGCACAATGCAACACAAGGGTTGCTGACAAGGGATATTTGGTTGGTTGGGTCAACTACCTTCATGACCAGGTTGACTTAAAATCTTGATAGCTTTGGATGACAGATCCATGGAGTCCCAATCTAGCTATCTCTATTTGCTTAGGTACTTCTTTCCTAATTATTACTATGCCTCCTTTAAGCTCATTATTTTACTTAATATATTATTGAGGTTAATCTCATAGGCCTCGTTCACCGATAGGTTGTCGCCCATTTGAGATACAGTTATTTAACCTCTACCCTTTTGGTCTGATATGACTTTGAAGCATAGAGATGTTCCTATTTAAAAAGACCAGGTTATTTTCTAGGCCTTGTATGACAATAAATCGCCGCGCGTTTGGGATACGGTGATTCACCCTCAAACCTTTTGACCCAGTATAACATTAAAAGTATTGAGATGATCATATTAACTTTTGATATTCTTATTTCACTAGTTAACACAAAATATAAGCAAGACTCCTTTTAATCGTGAGTATTCTTGGGTATTCCTAAAATGTAATTAACCGAAGGGATATGTTCTTTTGGAAATGCTCTTGACCCCAAAATAAAATATAAAGTTTTGTTCTCTGGTTATGTGTGTGTAATTTCTATAGGGTTGTCTTTGTGAATACATATTCAGAGTGTTTTTGAACTAATTTATTTTTTGGCATACACTTTTGATCTATCACAAAAATGTCATCTTATAGAAATTCTCCTCGTTCTTTTTTAATTTGTCAATATAATTTATTTTTATTTTCTCTTTTTCAAATACCTCTTCTCAGAATTATTTCAATGGTTCAAGAAAGAGGATTATTTGGAATAGAGAAATATAAGATGATTAATAGACAAGATGAAGACTCTAATATAAAAAGAGCCAAAATATGGCTGCCACCTCCTTCAAACTTTTATTTACCTACTCTAGAGCGATGATGGTATTATTATACTCCTTATTTTCTCCCATCTGGCACTCGATGGAGAACCGCAATCGCTTCTCCGTCTGGTGGCTCTTTTTTGATATTCGCTCAGCTAGGTGATCAGAGCGATGATGATATTATTATACTCCTTATTTTCTCTCATCTGGCACTCGATAGAGAACCGCAATCGCTTCTCCGTCCGGTGGCTCTTTTTTGATATTCGCTCAGCTAGGTGATCATCTCAATCATCAACTTCTCTGTGGCTTTCTTTTCTGGTAATTGGCATCCGACCTCGCCTTTAGAGGGAATCAGTTGCTTGTGTGAACAAATTTTGCTCCTTTCAAGCTCTTCACAATTGCTCAAGGGAATAGAGCCACATGACATAAACTAGGAGACAAGGATAGTTCACCATCATTAGGGTATCCATATACCAACCCCTCTCGATATTTATGATGGTGAAACACAAAGTAGAGTTTGACCAAATGTTGGAGCTCTCTCACATGGATGGAACCCACCTAAAGGAGACACTTTCATTTCTATTGAGGGGGAGGTATCAGGAGATACATTTTTTATGGGGCCCTTTCCCTCCCAGTATGCATTATCTGCCCCCAATTGGTTTGACTCTGCCTCATCATCAGCTTTAGCATCGTTATTAGCCCTAAAACCATAATCTAATTGTATGGGTGAGGGGTGACTCACCTTGCCTCATGACTGGCTGTTTTTATAGGAGACACCAAGGGGTCAGACTTCTTCATTATCATCGACCAACAACATCCCCCTTCTTCTACATGGAATAAACTGCGAGTCTTTTTGGATTCCTCCCTGTGAGCACTAGAGGTTCTTGCACAAGATAGAAAAACCATTCGATTAGCCGCAACTCTCCCAAAGCATGAGAAATTGTTATGTAACTTCGATGGGTAGAAAGGAACAAATCACATGCCTGTTGTGCCAACTTGGGGATTAACTAGTGATTCTTGTGAGCGAGGAACAACAACTGGCTCAGTTTGGGCAAAATTTGCCCTCAATTTTTTCTCAGCCAACTTGACAGCAACCTTCACCCTGTACTTTGTCTGGGCATTAGAAGCTTCCTTTGACCCATCAATCATGGTGCCATGATTATTGTTCCAAAATACATTATTCAGGATGTCGACATCTAGGTAATGATGCATCGAGAGATCCTGGCCGTCAATCATATACCCATACTCCCGTAGAGAGTCATGTAGTTGCTTCACCTTTTTTGGGGAGCACATAACGAATCGGATGCCAACACTCCATCCTCCTCGACAGGAGTCAACCAGGAACTTCCTCTTCTAGTCTTTAATTTTTTTTCCTCTAGCCCTAAGAGAAAGGAGTGGACCCACTGATAACATGGCACAACAATCTCGATCGATGTTGATGTTAAAAAAGTAAGAGAAAAGGTCAAACGACCACGGGTTGGACAAACGTTGGAGGATGACCATAGAAGTAATCACGGGAAAAATGTAGTTTGACTTCACTTTTGTGGGAATGACGTTGTATCGATTAAGAATTGCCCACAACCCCCAGAAAAAAAAGGCATTTAAAGCCCGAATTTGAACTGAACTTTATAAAAAACAAAGTCCCCTTCATAATTATCAACTGCAGGTTCTTTATAAAAAACAAAGCCCCCTTCATAATTATCAACTGCAGGTTATTATTTTTGGTAGGCCACAACATCACAATATATCCGTAAACACATGAACCTTGAAGATACTCCACCTAATGAGTCAACAAGATAGAAGTCATAGCAAAAAAAAAAGCTAAAAAGCAATTGAGAATACTCGCCATGGGAAACTGAGGAAGGCAATCTACAGAAGGAGAGCTCAGAAAGTGATCATGCACATATTTCATAAATTGAGCCCCACAGGGAAGGAGTGGAAGTCAAAGTACCTCAAAAAGGAGTCAAAACAGACACACAAATCATTAAAAAAAAATTAATTTTTTTTGTTTAATTAATTAAATTTTTTAATTTCATCAATTGTCGAACTACTCAAACAAATACTTTACAAAATTATCAGCAGCCACTTCAGTAGGATCAAACCTTCACTGAAGTAGTAGCATGTATACAAGTTCTCCCTCTATTCTAAAGCTGTCAATTATTTCTATTTCAGATTTTGCCCAAGTAGCCCAAGACACATCCCGACCAACCAAAAGCTCCATCCAAAGGGGTGCAACCTTTTCATAGAGAATAGCCTCTTGAGCAAACATGACGGTCACCTCCTCTCCTCCAAAATTTTCAGCCAGTGAACTTGATCGGCTTCACAAGTGCATCTCCTCAGCTGAGGGAAATCTAGCCTCCCGAAGGAAGAAATCCTCTATCTCGTGGAGACAATGCCCCTTCAAATCGAAAGGATCTGACCCTGTAGCTGCCTCTGATCGGACTTACCCTAGAACATTTAGGCGGCTTCCTCCAACCTTGTCCTAACACGAGGTACCCTCAACAGAACCTTGATTCATCGCAAGTTTGGTGATCACATCCACACCTATCACCACCAAAGAGCATATGATCGACACTTCAGTAGTCAGATCATCTGCATAAAAAAACAGTATAAATCAAAATAATAATAATAAAAAAACTAAATTCACCCAAGAGGCATCCTCTTTACCAAAAATTCATTCCCACTCAGAAGTGGTAAAAGAGAATCCTTCCTCACCACTCGGTCGCCCTACGACTGGAAGAAGAAGGCCGACAACACATTAAAAGCCTCTTGCTTTGTTCCCCTCGCAGTTTGCATTGCTCCAAGAGCTGGGGGATGAATTAGAGGCGACGAGTCAACCACTATTCAAGAAGAATGCAACTGCTTTGCACTTTAAGAGTCGCTTCAGGGCGTCTCCCCCCTTTATGAGCACCTTTTCGCTTGCGACGATCCTCCACCTGAACCTCCTTTCCATGAGAGCTGAGGAGGAAATTCGAGGATCCAACTTGATCTTTTGGGTTAGGACTCAGTCGTTTTCTCGCCACCACCTTTTGCATCCACTCCCCCATACATGGGAGCTAATCCCGTGCCTCAGACCATCAAAGGCCATCTGATATGCAATTTTTCCAACTTACTAGCCTTGGGTGTTGGTTCATTAACCATCATGGCGACCGGAACTTAGACAAATCGAGCAAGGAAATTAAAGAAATTTTTGAGGAAATGTGTCCTACATTTTGTATTTATAGAAATTGTGGGCACATCATTCAAGAGAAGCTCAATTTTTGCATCATTGAGGTAATCATGAATACTGTCCATTTTTATCTTAAATAATTTTATTCTTATCGCAATTTAATATTCGAGAAACAAAAGAATCATATAATTAAATATGCACACTAAAACACGACAACAATTGTCTAGAGGAAATCTGACAGGACAAAGGAAGCGTGCTCATAATAGACCCGCCAACAATTAATGTGCACAATATATAAGCCAGAAGTGTCCATCAGCTCTGTTTCCTCAAGAAAAATTCCAAAGGCGATCAGTGGACTACATAATTCGATCAACTAACGAAAGCTGGCTGGTCAAAGTTTCATCCGACCAACAAGCATTCAGTCGGTCGACGACTTAGATCCGATAGAGCCCGTCAAGCAACCTCTCGCTGACTCAAAGGTTAGCACCGAGCTAAATACTGACCTACGCTGTAATACCCCTATTAAAGAAGGGGCAAACAGGTAATTATTGCGCCTCTATATTCCCTTTATCTATAAATAGGCAGTTATTTATACAGTAAACGACTAATTAATCTGCATTAAAAAGCTTGAATCTTTAACTATCTATGCATTCAATCTCTCTTTCTCTCTCTCTCTCTCTCTCTTTCCTATTCTATGCTCTATTCTTTGGGCTTGACCCAAACGACAAATTCGGATTCAGCAGATCCTATTTGCTAATGAGTTTGCCTGAATTCTATCCTTTTTCCTAACTCATATTTAAATGCACAGCACTATTTATTAAAATTAAATAACCTATCAGGAAGTAAATGATAAATCTCATTTTGTAACAACAACAAAAAAAGAGTGAGGAGACCACAGGAATGAATCGTGGAATGGAAAACTCATGCTAATCCGGAGACCAATGTGTTCAATGGATTAACGTTAAGTGGCACAAAACAGGAATTCAACGGCGAAGGAGGTCCATGCAACCTTGATTCCAAGATTTGTAGAATGGGACCGTGGTTCTAAGATTGTCAATCCAAGACATCTGTTTCACCTTATTTTTAGGGACAATTTTTCTCTCTGAACTTCAGACGTAGCTCTAGGTGCTAACTCTCAGTATATTATGTACCGTCAATTTTGCTATATTAGACCCACCTAAACAAATACTAAAGTGAAATCGCGAACTCCGTAATAACTCTGAAATAACCTTCGTAGTTCCCCTTCAATAACCCTGAAATAACACCGTAGAGATTAATTTGAGATTATTTCTCGGTTATTTCGGAGTTATTGAAGAGAAACTCATATATCCCACTTTAATAACCCCAAAATAACTTCCGCGGTGTTATTTCAGGAAATTGAAGTGAAACCGCAGAGATTATTTCAGGCTTATTTCGAAATTATTGAATTAGAATATACGAGTTTCTCTTCAATAACTCCGAAATAACTCAGAAGTTTCCTCTGCGGTTTGACTTCAACAATGCCAGAATAACTTCCACGATATCGCACACATGATGCCAAAATATTAGAGTTCGCACGTAGAAGTACTTCCGGAGTACGGATAGAAGGATCAACTTTTTTTCTTGTTTTTTTTT